>NC_139715.1:12974296-13059296 GCF_964188405.1 Protomyctophum parallelum | reverse complement strand
ATTTACGACGTGCTGTGGAAATCCACGTGGCCCACCCATCTGACCAGTGGATGGGTGGCCCACCCATCTGACGAGTGGATGGGTGGGCCGTGAGATTTGGTTTCTCCTGATCCAGAAAACATTGGGATCCGCTGCCCATATAGACCTCTGTTAGCTGCCGGGTTGAAGATGTGTTTTTACAGTTCAAATACCTCGGGGTCTTGACAATCATCATAATGATAATAATAATACAGCTTTATTTGTATAGCACCTTTCATGACATAACATGCAGCTCAAAGTGCTGTCCAGAGAAATGGAGAAAAAAAAGAAAAGAAAAGCAAGGCATAAAACATTAAAATAATAGTGTATAGAGGTAGGTCTTGAGCCGTGCTTTACAAAATGTCTACAGAGGCTGCCTGTCGAAGGTACAGTGGGAGTTTGTTCCACGCCGTCGGCCCCTGAGTGTACAAATGGAACTAAAGGGAACCTTACAGGTCTGTAACTCTGAGTGTACGAATGGAACTAAAGGGACCCTTACAGGTCTGTAACTCTGAGTGTACGAATGGAACTAAAGGGAACCTTACAGGTCTGTAACTCTGAGTGTACGAATGGAACTAAAGGGAACCTTACAGGTCTGTAACTCTGAGTGTACGAATGGAACTAAAGGGACCCTTACAGGTCTGTAACTCTGAGTGTACGAATGGAACTAAAGGGACCCTTACAGGTCTGTAACTCTGAGTGTACGAATGGAACCAAATCATGAAAAAGTGTCTGCTAAGGTCGCCTCTACGATCGCTAGTAGAGAAGTATAGCAAATGTAGCCAGAGAGAGAGAAACCAAACAAGAGGCTGAATCGCCTGGATAAATGACTTCAGGGGCGATTCAAACTATTCGCACTCGGCAGATGTTGTGGTAGTGCGATAGCCCAACCGTCCCTGGGACCGCATGGGGGTGTATTCAGATACGGATCGTTCCAATGTGAATGCATGCGCATACCTAAAGAAGGAAGTGGACTGTTATTTTTTAAAGAACGTGACATAATCTCTTGTCGACGAGCCATGAAGCGTCAACAAAAAATACAGTATTAAAGTCTGGACAGAAATTGATGTACTGGTTGTTGAAGGCATACAATTTGTCACTTTGTGCCGCACAGAGAGCTTGTATATCTGCTATTTTTGAAAACATTTGAAAAATATCTTAAATATTTGGAAGATTTGGAATGATTTCGAATTTCTTTCTAAATCTTTACAGTTCACAAGAAGCCACGTCTTTCCCGTGTGAATCCATGCAGAAGATAAAGATTTTTCATCTAGACTAATGCACACTTCATATTTGTCTCTTGCAGAGAGAAACCTTTTTTTATGATATAAAATATGTTTGCTGTTAAGCATTTTTAATTCAACATTTGTCACCGGACTAGATGCTGCTAAAACTTGATGATGGATCCTGGTCCATATGTAGTAGATCAGTATGTGTCTTTAGCTTAACTTTTATTTATTATTATTTGTTCCAAATGGACCCTTACAGGTCTGTAACTCTGAAATCTGGATGTACAAATGGAACCAAGCCCTTACAGGTCTGTAAATGGAACCAAATGGACCCTTACTGGTCTGTAACTCTTGAGTGTACGAATGGAACCAAATGGATCCTTACAGGTCTGTAACTCTTGAGTGTACAATTGGAACCAAATGGACCCTTACAGGTCTGTAACTCTTGAGTGTACAATTGGAACCAAATGGACCCTTACACAGGTCTGTAAGTCTCAGAGTTATGGGGGTCCTTGAAATGAAAACTGTTTGAGAACCGACTGGCTTAGATGAAGGAAAAACCTGCGAGCTCTTATAAGATGAGAAAAGAACAGCTTCGGTTCCTTTTGATTGACAGGCGCTTATCCAATTGCTACATGGCTTCACAACAGTGGCGTGCATGAGAAGAGCACCCCCCCCCCTACCTTGATTGACAGGCAACAACATCCTATTAGCTTTCGTGTCAGTGTCGCCCACAGCTGTTCTAACGGCATCCAGCTGTTGATATTGGCTGCCGTTTTGTTTATTTGTGTCGTTGTTGTTGTTTCTAGCTGTACATCACGTAAAGAAACGTGTTTGTTTGAATGTTTTGTTGTTTAGGACTTTACTGCGACTATCTCTGCTATGTTTTTTTCCTCTCTCTCCTTTTTAAATCTGTCAAAGGAAAGAGTGTTTAACAGCTGTTGAAAAGCCACTTGAATGGATTCCTTTGGGGGTGTAATGAGATGCTGTGAGCTCGGCTAATCTCCATTCTCCCTGCCTTAAGTCTACTGTTTAAGTAGTCCTATGAATACATGCCAGGTAAATGGCTTTTCCTTCTTGCCCTGGAAGCAATCAGTTCACTTCAAAGGTAATGGTGTGTGCGTGCGTGTGTGTGCGTGTGTGTGTGTGCGTGCGTGCGTGCGTGGAGGAGCACTGTTTAACTTACACACCCTCCCTCCCTGCTGCTAAAGCCCTTTCTTCTTCTCCGTTCTGTCACTCTTCTCCTGTTTTGCTGGCTGTCCTTTTCATTTGTCCCCCCCGCTCAAAGAATTAATACCTGCCTCTCCTCTAACCCCCCCCCCCCTCCTCTCTCTCTCTCCCTTCTCTCTCTCTCTCTCTCTCTCTCTCTCTCTCTCTCTCTCTCTCTCTCTCTCTCTCTCTCTCTCTCTCTGGAGAGACTGTGGACACATGGATATTGATTCCAATCTGCCCATGGGAGTCTTTTTTGTAGACACTTCCGGGCCAGAGTATAAAGTTTGACTGGTGAAAAGGGGGGGGCTGTTTAACGCCAAGTGCTGGATGGGGAAGCGGCTTGGACACACACACAAAAAAGGGGGATAATCCGTGAAATCTGTCCGGGTCAAGGGTCAACTTCCAACCAGCCGTGTGTGTGTGTGTGTGTGTGTGGAGATTAGTTTAAGGGGGCCGTGGAGGAAATGAGGGGAAGAGTGAAAGGGGTGCTTATCCTCTTAAAACTCACTTTGCACCCACACACACTGGGGAGTCCTCCACGGAGAAATGGAGAAGGTATCAGTCTCTCTCTCCCCCTCTGTTAGTCTCTCTATCCATCTGCCTCTATATCCTCTATTGTCATAACACATGCAGAAAAGCAGTGTATGCTCATTGTTAATGCACCAAACGTCAAGATATCTACAGTATCTGCCCTGTTTTCTTTCTTTCTTATAAGGGACCGCATGTGCAGTGAACTAATTTTAGCCATCTGATGTACTGTACCAGATGTATCTAATTAATCTGAAGTCCCTTGGCAGGTTGCACAGAATATGATGCAATCCACAATAACAATACAAATACACAGCACAGCATCATACTGTACTGTACATGATCATATCCAATAGACCAGTGTTATTTTTGCCGACTAAAACTATGACGAAAGATGTTCGTCGACTAACTTTTTTCACTGACAAACTGAATGGAAATTAAATGAAAACTAAGCTATGATGATTTTCAGCAAGTTTAAAATCAGCCATTACGACGGCATCAAGGCCCTCCAAAATACATTTTGTTCGACTAAATCAACTGTAGAATTAGTCGACTAAAATCTTATGATATATAGTGGACTAAAACTAGACTAACACTAAAACATTCCAGGTGACTAAAATGTGACTAAAACTAAATGGAAACTATTCACAAGACTATGACTAAAACTAAAATAGAAATTTGCTGCCAAAAACAACACTGCAATAGACATTGGGGATATACAAGTATGGAAAGGCACATCCATAAAGTACTGTGCATTAAAATCCCCACATTACTGACATGCTACAATGCAGTCCAGAATCCAGATAAGTGATGTTTTGTTTAGCCTTAAGCCTTGTTTTCATTTGGGCTGTGAAGCCGCTCCAGCAACTGCTGCGCTTTTAAATATCTGGCAGAAGTTTTATTCCAATTTCAAATAGGATTAAAACAAGGCAGGTTGACCCAAAAAAATGTTGTGTAGAGTCAGACGGATTTTTGGAAAGACCTAGACCTATAGACCATCGGTTGCTTTTTCATGTCAAGGACCCCTATCTGAAAATATCCTGCTGTTAACATTGCTGCTTTTAATTGACAGTACGGCAAGATTTTAAAATAATTATTTCGATTTTTATTAACGCAAGAATAGTGGCATGCCTGGCATGGCAACCTTCAAGGAATAGAAAACCTAACGTTTCTATTAGCTTGGATTCCCATCGATTCTGTTGCTTGTGAATTGTCCACAGCACTCAGGGAGTAGATTTTTTTTTTACCATTATTATAATGAGCATTAGTTACAACCAATTATAACTAGATGTAAGATAAAGTCGTCATTTAAGCCCTATTCCAAATTGGGGGGATTTACACATCTGACAAAGTGACAGAGAGACGTGGAGCAAAGCCAGGGGATTATTTCTAACCTATACACAACCTATATACATATTTTAGCGTGATGATTACGTTTAAATCGAGAAATACACTGTCTGGGTGTCATATTGAATGAGATTAAAAACTGAGTAGTTCTTAAATCAAAACCAGCTGTGGAGGAGGACAATTAATCCCAGCATGGGAATCAAACTGGTGAGCTTCATTTTTATTGGCTTTTATTGATGTAAGTATGGACTTTTGATATATGATGAGCACGGATATGGTCTAAAAGTGTGAAAAAACATATTTTTCATTTCACTACACCTTTAAAAGAGAATTCCATACTAGAAGGCTTTCTTACCTTTATTTATCGTTGTTACGTCCCCACCAAAGAGGTCCATGGTGTTGTTTTGTGCAAAAGCGTATTATTGGCTATTTCCCCTATAAGCCCTCAATGAATTGCATTGAATTGAATGGGGCTTTTCACTTATTTCCATCGCTCAAAAATCAATTTTTGTATACTGTATCCTCTCTTCATAATGTAAATAGTATCCCAAGCGGCACACTTTACTACTTATTTCGATGGAAATAAGCAAATTGGCACTAAAACCCAACCCCCATTGAGGGCTTATGGTATAGGGAAATAGCCAATAATGCACTTTTGCACAAAATAACACAAAGGTAAGAAAGCCTTGTATGGAATTCTCCTTTAAGAAGATGATACGATCTCCTGTTAAAATCTGATGGCCCATGGCTGTGTACTACGTGAGAGCACAGTGTACTTGATAATGTATTGTGTACTGACTGAACTGTAGCATACTTTATAGGAGCTACTGGAGACATCTCAGACAGCAAGGTCTCCAAGGTATATCCATGAATCGATTTATTTGCGCACCCTTGTGTGTGTGTGTGCGTTTGCCTGCGTGCGTGCGCGTGCCCGCCCGCCACGTAAACATGAGGATCCCGCCTCCTCTCCACAGCTCACATGCAACAGGTTCCACGGTGGTGCCTCGTCATAGTTGCGCTGGAGCTGTGAAGTTGCACTTGCAGGTGTCTCAGGCTTGGTGGGGGGGGGGGGGGGGGTGAGGGTCAAGGATCACAGGTCAAGGGTTTAAGGGGATATCAGGAACCAGGGTCACAAGAGTAGTATGGGGGGGGGGGGGGGGGCTAAACGCTCCCACCGGCCGTGACACCTGTCAAGCATGTGGGAGGTAGGACGGCCTGTGTGGGTGTGTGGGTGTGTGTGTGTGTGTGTGTGTGAAGATGGACACCAGCAGCAGCTGAATGGGGAAGGGTCGGGGGAGGGGTTTGGGCTACTTGAGCAAAAGCATGCATAGAATGTAAGGGGTGAAACATAGCTCAGAGCCGTGTCAAGTGTGTGTGTGGAGAGAGAGAGAGAGAGAGAGAGAGAGAGAGAGAGAGGCACCTTGCACGCTGCACCTGTAAGCAGCAGTTAAGTCGCCCCATGTGGACCTTTGGGGGGGTGGATTGGAATGTGTGTTTTACTGTCAGAATGAGGCCACACACACGCACACACATGTGCATGCACGCACGCACACACACACACACACACACACAGGAAAGGATACGCACATACAGACCCACAATGATCTGTCTATTCTAAAAATCACTGGTCCTGGGAACGAGTTATTTTTTATGTGTTTGTTTTATTACTGCGTTTGCACATAATTGCTTTTCCTTCTAACTTGCCTGTAATCTCAATAGGGGTGGAGCTGGGAGAAAATGAGTGCAAACAGTAAAACTAAAAACGTGACGACTTTTTTTCCCCCCTTAAATGTACTTCAGTCGTAGGCTATATTTCAGTTTTCCAGTTTTCTTCCCCTGCAATGTTTCCACTGTACCTCCCCCCAGTATAGCTCGTCTGTTTTCCCTCCTGAGGGTTTTGCGGTGTGTTGCTCTAAATCAGAGGAGATACTCATACTGTGTATATCGCCTCTGTCGGGCGGAAACCTCATATGTCCAAAACTCTTACTTATCAGCATTCAAATTAACCCATTTAGACCTGAGGATGATTCTACAAATGTCTTCCACACCCTGACAGTTTTCTGAAAAACCCTATGTTTCTATGTCAGTGGTTCTCAAACATTTTCATGTCAAGGACCATTCGGACCGTTCGCTAAAGTCCACCTTTTGGTGGCAGTATCACATGTAGGCCAATGTGAAAAGGGTGGGATTTATTCCTCGGCCTAGTAGGAATGTGTGTGCGCACGTCCCTGATTAGCTGTACAAACAGGGACAGACGGACGGACGGACTGCAAAGCATACTCGACCCCCAGGCAAAGAAAAGTCTGAATATGGAGAATTGGGAGATAAGAGGTTGTCTGGCCCGACAGCAACGATATAGGAGCTGGGATGTTTTGACTGCACGGGGGGAATTCCTCCATGTATCTCACTGTGTGTCATCCCTGAGCCTCTCCAGCCAGCCTCTCTGCTCCGCGCGGCTTCCCAACGCTCATAAAAGAAACGCTAAGCCGCCCTTCAATTAGACCCACTGACGGCCTGGCTTTTATTGGCTGTCGATCTGTTTACAGCTTCTTCTTTTTTTTTGCGTCATCTTGCCGTGGCGTGCAACCCCTGCCGTAAAAAAAGAAAAAGAAGAGAAAGTGGTAAAGTGGTAAAGAAAGTTTGTAATCTACCGGGGTCATTAAGCTGACATGGATTTGGACGTGTCATATTTACAGTAGATTTATTCGAGACGGCAGTGTTATTTTCAAAGTGATACAAATTGTCCCGTCTCTTCGTCTGCCAAGTTTTCCAGAGGCAGAATGTTTCTTCGACCGGGCGGCGCGATGTACATCAAAAGCCCCGCATATTTCCCTTCTTCCAAAGCGCTCGCCATGCTGACGTGTTTCTACAGCGACGCCTCCATCCGTCCGGCGTCTGCTGGTTTTTCACCGTAGTAAAAGTAGCAGGCCGCCCTTCAATCAGCCACCTCCCCCGTCCATATTGTTTTATGGTGATTTGTTGGTTCACAAACAGCGACTTGTTTTTACAACCGTCTGTCTTTTTGACCATAGTGGCGGTGGTGGTTATGACCTATATGTAACTTAGTGTCTGTGACTCCGTCGCATGCATAACCCATTCTGTACGGGAGGTTTGGTGTTTTAAGCATTATACTTTAGCTATTGAAAAATAGCAGAGTGCCACGCTACGAGCTTGCAGGTCTGCTATTTTTTCAAAAAATTGCGAAATGTGGCGCTGCTGGCGCAAATCTTTGAATATATTCTTTCAGCGTGAATGTTTTTTAACTCAAATCTTTGCTTTCCGAGGGGTTTCCTGGATCTACATATTTTCAGATGGGGGGGGGGGGGTCGGTGGCCAATTACATATAGTTTCTGGGGGTCTTTGACATGAACTATTGAGCACAACTGATATAGAAACATGGGTATTTCAGAAAACTGTCTTTAGAAGACATTTTCCAAATTTCGAAGTCAGGTCAAAATGGGATAAAGATGGACTTGGATGGCCTCTTGCTTTGGACCTGCATGTCTGAGCTGTTGTACTGAACAACAAAAGAGTAAATCAAAGCCTGAGGCAGGTTTTAAAGCGGGGGGGGGGGGGGGGGACCCCTGAATGATTCAGAGGGCCAAGACCTGGTCATGGGGCCCGGGAACACACCAGAGATACCAGACTGAAATACTTGGCAGGGAAGCTCGCCGATGGGCAAGAACATCCATTTTTCCCCCCTTGAACTCAATCCAGTTATTTGTGTCCAAACTGTTACAGATTGTGGAGTATTTTAAAGGTGTACTGTGTAGCATTTATTTTAAAGGTGTGCTGTGTAGCATTTATTTGAAAGGTGTACTGTGTAGCATTTCTTTTAAATGTGTGCTGTGCAGGGCTCCAGACTAACTTTTTTCACCACCGTCCCGGAACCGTCCCAAAATACAATTTGAACCGTCCCGAAGTAAATGTATACCGTCCCGGGGAAAAAAAGTACAAAAAAAGCACCACTCAAATTGTGAAATGAATAACTGTATTCCTATTGTAATAGAAATACAATTAAGCCAAACAAATAATGTACTGCATGTATTGAATACATACATGCAGTACATTATTTGTTTGGGGTCATGTTTCTTTTCAGTCAAAATGCTCCCAGATGAAAAATAGGGCTTAAAAATGTTAATCGAATTAATCAGAGGCTTTGTAAATAAATAATCTAAATTAATCACATTTTAATCGCATATCAATATTCGACCTGAGAACAGTGATATTTATTTTCAAATGGATTGTTATTTTGGTGTACCAGTGAATCAATGAATAGTGACTACAGTAGCTTATAAAACGTTGGTGTAGGCTACTTGATCAAGACCAACAGACTACCAATGCAGGTAGTCTATGAATACTGGGGCGACTGTGGCTCAGGAGGTAGAGCAGGTCGTCCAATGATCCATGGGTCGGCGGTTCGAATCCCGGCTCCTCCTGTCTACATGTCGAAGTGTCCTTGGGCAAGACTCTGAACCCCAAATTGCTCCCGATGTGCTGGTTGGTACCTTGCATGGCTTCCGCCGCAATCGGTGTATGAATGGGTGAATGTAATGCACAATCTATGTAAAGCGCCTTGGATAAAGGCGCTATATAAATGCACCATTTACCATTTATACTCAAATGTCTATTACATGATGGGTGGCATGAGAAAACAAATAAAAACTACTTTATTAGGGGGAATACTAAGACGAAGGAATCAATAAATCAACAATAAAAACTGTGGAATGAGAGCGTTTTGGGGTGTGCATTCCAGTGTTGGGGCAGCATTTCCAGAACAATCTGAGCATTAAAAAACATCTGTTGCTTCAGAGGATATATACCAACATATTATTTAATGTCGATGCCAGCTAGCAAGCCTAGCATGGAAGCTAACGTTAAACGTTGGTGTAGTCAGGTCCCTATGGAACCTTTCTGTAGCACACAACCATGCTTCCAACCGATCTAAATCTAAATCTTTAAATCTAAATGTCCCATCCACGGGGAAAAAGCAATATAATTCCTAGGATTTCTTTGGGTGAATTATGGTGTGTGCGTTCGTTGTTGTCAACTGTCTGACTGACGGCGCTGGCAGCGCTGCTGGTCTCATGCTGCTCATCGCTGCACACGAAATGCGCATTTTCAGTGTCAAAACTCCTCTCGTCCCGAAACCGTCCCGAATGAGATAAATTTAAGTCCCAAATAGATATTTTAACGTCCCTGGGGCATCGGGACGCCGTTAATCTCGAGCCCTGGTGCTGTGTAGCATTTATTTTAAAGGTGTACTGTGTAGCATTTATTTTAAAGGTGTACTGTGTAGCATTTATTTTAAAGGTGTGCTGTGTAGCATTTATTTTAAAGGTGTACTGTGTAGCATTTTGCCTCTCCTCACCAATCAAAACAGCTTTCAGAGAGCTCTGTATATTGACATTGATTTCCGAAGGGATGGCTGCTTGTTTCTAAGTGGCATCGATCCCATAAGCAGGAGGGATGGCAGGCTTTTCACATCCCATAACCCAGAGAAACGAGTGCATTGTAATTGGTTGTAATTGTAATTTGAAACTAACTGATGTACAAGCGTGTGCTGAGCCGCTATTTTCAAAAGAATCCTGAAGAAGTTTGGATGTTTATTAATGTTTTCTGATTGTGGTCCGTGGCTATAAATACATTTTAATTTGGGGGGCCCGGCCTTGACATGAATATGTTTGAGAACCACTGATGGATCCTGCGGGTATAATATGTGCTTGTGTGTGTGTGTGTGTGTGTGTGTGTGTGTGTGTGTGTGTGTGTGTGTGTGTGTGTGTGTGTGTGTGTGTGTGTGTGTGTGTGTGAGCGTGTGCGTGCGTGCACGTTGTGTCTGCAAACTGCGTGCGGGTATTATTGACACGGTTTATTTGCGCATGTCTCAGTGCGTCTCATGTTGGTCTACTTTGTTTCTGTGTAGTCAGTGTATGTATGGCCATATTTGTTTGCTTTTGCACACTAGTGTGCATTTATACATCTGCAGGCCTTGCGCACACTCATGCACGTGCGTGCATGTGCGTTTGTCTGTTTGTGCGTGGGTGTGTGTGTGTGTGTGTATACGTTGGTTGGGAACCACTCAAAGCTTTGTATTACATCCACGCTAATAATGAATGAATCAGCTATATGACAGCACATGTGTAGCACTCTGTGCTCCCTCTACATAACACCTATCTCTACTACAGCGTGTTTGTGTGCGTGCGTGCGTGCAACTGTGCGTGAACTGTGCGTGCATGTGTGTGCACTCAGGATAATGACATGGTGACCCCGGGAGGCGAAGTGATTAAATTATAATCAGCGTGGATTAATTAATTTATAGTATTTATTCCACGTTGTGGTGAGCGAGAAAGAGAAGGGGGTGGGGGGGGTCGGTTGGGACGGAGAAAAGGTTAACATGTGCGCTGTGCTCTCGTCCCCTCTCTCGCTCTCTTTGTCGGGGTGAAAGGCGTAGCTCGGAGGAACAGGGGGAAGGAGGGGGGGGGGGGTGGCGTCGGGTGCGGGGGGGATGGGGAGGTGGCTGCGACAAGGACCCCCCCCCCCATCTCGACGACAGAGGCAGAAGGTTATTGCTGATATCAAACGCCCCCGCTTGCAATTATCTGTCACAACAAATAATTAAGAGGGCTGATAATGATGGAATTAACATTTCCATTGTGGTGGGGGGCGTGTGTGTGCGTGTGTGTGTGTGTGTGTGTGTGTGTGTGTGTGTGTGTGTGTGTGTGTGTGTGTGTGTGTGTGTGTGTGTGTGTGTGTGTGCGTGTGCGTGTGCGTGCATGTGGAGAGATGGTGTTTATTGTCTGCCTGGGTCACCACTGAGGATCTTACCGCTGTTGAATTAATTACGGGTAGAGGTTCTGTCTGCATTGGGGTTTGAATATGTGCGTGCGTGCGTGAGAGAGAGAGAGAGAGAGAGAGAGAGAGAGAGAGAGAGAGAGTCTTTATGGGTTGTAGTCTTCAGTGCGATAAGCAGACATGTGCTATACGACGCTTTGACATCCTGGGGGCCGTGTGCATGTGCACCGCATACCTCTGGTTTAGAGGGAATTCATCACAAGAGGAGCAAAATATCTTACTGTGACAACGCGTTCACACGCACGCATGCTCACGCACGCACACACATCCCTCTCTGTCTGTCTGTCTGTGTCTGTCTGTCGGTGGCGCCACAGACATACACAGAAACTGGCTGCTGACAAGTCAAGGGGTGGGTGGGGGGGGGCATATAGTTAGTTTGGACAGCCTTGTCTCCAGTTTGACGATTAAACCCAAATTACAGCGAGAGACGCTGGTGGTCTCCAACCAACTGTTTAAACATGCAGGACGACATGGATGGAGAGAGAGGGGGGGGGGTGTTGGGGTGCATGGTTTTCTCGTGTGATGTTATGACCATGAGGGCAGAACACACTGCCAAGTTATAGTTTGCAGCCACATTTTCACGATTTTTCAAAAATAGCAGACATACAAGTTCATAGCGCGGCACCGAGTGCCACGCTATGAACTTGTAGATCTGCTATTTTTCAACAGCTAAAGCATAGGGTGTTCCCGCCTAACATGGGCTAGTATCGTGACCGTATCGGACACTTTTTCATGATTGGCTGTGTCGACTCTAGGTAGCCCCGCCTAAGCCAATGGGAGACTTATACCCATAAAACCCCATAGTCTGAACTCTGAACGGCATAAACCCCATACTCTGAACGCCGCAAGGCTGTGACACACACCCTGATTATACTGTAGATGTTCATAAACGACTCGCTTTCTGCACCTGACAGTTGTTTTGTATTTTAAGTGTCAATTATCGAATGTAATCCTGGTCACTATACGCTTCCTTCCTGCCAACCTAGGTGGACAGTGGACTGACCTCATGCTTCCTTCTATGCATGAGGAGTGCAAGCTCCTTCTTTTCACCTGACAGGGGGAGTTTCCCCGGTTGGATGTAGCGCGTGGAAGGAACACGCTATTCCGACCAGTTCCTTTCCCCTCCATCAGGCGCCCCGGCTGGCCAGGGGGAGGTAGTTTAGAGATCACTACTGCAAGTTTTTTGTGAGGGTACCTACCCATAGCGGACACGGGGAGAACATGTGATGGTACCTACCCTAGAGGACACGGGGAGAACATGTGAGGGTACCTACCCTAGGGGACACGGGGAGAACATGCAAACTCCACACAGAAAGGCCCTTTCGTCAACCCCACCTACTCATGACGTGGAGTGAAAGGGGGGGGGGGAGTGCATGTTGACATCAATACCACAACAATACCAAGGAAAAGCGGCCCCAGTTGTCCATGACATGTTTGAATACAGACGCACAGTCAAGACCCTCCAAGCATGTGATGAACGTTACTCATCTATGGAGACAGAGAGAGAGAGGGGTGGGGGGGAGAGAGAGAGAGAGAGGAGCCTGGTGGAAAGTAAAGAGTGCTGGCTCCATCTGTGGATGAGGTTGGTGTGTGTGTGTGTGTGTGCATGGTGGTGGGGGGGGGGGGGGGTGTTGGGTTGGATGCATGTTTTTCACAGGAATTTGACCCCCAGACACACACATGCGCGTGCACACACGCACACGCATACACACAGGCCCTGGTTGCCATGTGTTTTGACTGACATGTCTTTGACACTAGCTCCGTGCTCAGCCAAGTGGAGCTGCCGTGGGTGCGTGTGAGTGTGTGAGTGTGTGCGACTGCACGTGCGTGTGTTTGCGCGTGCACACTACACACCCCGTCCTATTGAGTCAGTGGGGGGTGCAACATGTTTAGGAAGAGCCTGCAGTGACTCTGTATTGTCACCTTCACAATGGCGGGCAGACAGCGGGGCGATGAGACGGACGGCGGCGGGGACATGGGGTGTGTGTGTGTGTGGGGGGGGGGGGGGGGGGGGGGGTAGAACCGCATACACGACACACACAAAGAACTGTGTGAAGACGAGGGAAGCGTCGCCTCTTCACCCTTTCACACCCGCGCGTCTAGACCGGTGGCTCTCAACCTTTTTTTTTTCTTCAAGGACCCATAGTTTGGTAATATTTCTTCGGCAACCCTTTTTGTTGTTTTTATAAGCATTATGTTATGCTTTAGCTATTGAAAAATAGCAGATCCACAAGCTCGTAGAGCTCTACGAGCTTGTGGATCTGCTATTTTTGGAAAAATCTTGAAAATGTGGCGTAAATCTTTGCATATATATTCTTTCAGAGCAAAAGTTTTTTTTAACTCAGAGCTTTGCTTCTGGAGGGGACCCTGGAACAACATATTTTCAGATGGGGCTCGGCGGCCATAATTACATACTTCTTTGGGGGTCCTTGACATGAAAATGTTTGAGAACCACTGACACAGAAACATAGGTTTTTCAGAAAACTGTCAGGATTTAGAAGGCAGTTTTGTGTGCAGAAATGTGTGAAGACGTGAGGCCGATTCTACGAAGGCCATCTACAAAGTATTGTTCTCAAACCGTTTCGAGCCAAGGACCTTATTGATATGTATTTGTATTTGGGTTTAGCGGTGGGGGTTGAGTTGATGGGAGGGTGGGTGGGTGCCTGGGTGGTTTCTAGCCGTGTCTGGAGGAGGTCATGGAGAGATGACTTCAGAAAGTCATTTTCCACCGACGCTGTTCCCTCAATGACTTTGAGGCTTGGGGTCAAAGGTCGCGACGGGTGAGCGATGTCAGTGGAAGTGCAGATGAAGCGAGGCGTATAGTATATACCCCACATTGATGTCATTGTCATCATGTGACCCCCGCATCTTAACCTATAGGGAGCCACATGCTGATTCACCCCCAGACTAACCATAGCAAAAGTGATTCTACAAATGCCTTCTAAAAAGTTTTCTGAAAAACCTATATTTTTAACCTATGTCAGTGGTGCAGCTCACACATTTTCATGTCAAGGACCCCCAAAAATATATGTAATTGGCCGCCGACCCCCATCTGAGAATATGTTGTTCCAGGGACCCCCCCCCCCAGAAGCAAAGATTTTAGATAAAAACACTGTATATTCAAAGATTTGCGCCACATTTTCACATTTTTTCCAAAAAATAATAAATTTTAATCCCATGATTTTGCAACCCATTTTTTCAAACCCACAAAATATTGCATTGTGGGTTTGAGCTGACAGGCCCTTATTGATCAATGAATCAAGTCACCTTAATTCAAGTGGCAGATGCCAAAAATATATTTTTGTATACTTTTTTTAGGGGCATGTCATGTGATCTACCTGCAGAGCCCTTGAGATCTACTGGTAGATCACGATCTACGTTTTGGGCACCCTGATCTAATAAGTAATCCTGGAGGGGCAGTGGACTGACCTCATGCTCCCTTCTAAGCATGAGGAGTCCACGCTGCTTCTTTTCACCTGACATGGGGGGGGGGGGGGTTCCCCGGCCGGACGTAGCGTGTGGAAGGAACACGTTATTTCAACCAGTTCCTTTCCCCTCCTTCAGGCGCCCCGGCTGGCCAGGGGGAGGCAGTTTAGAGACCAGGATTACTGCATGTTTTTTGTGAGGGTACTTATAGGGGACACGGGGGAGAACATGCAAACTCCACACAGAAAGGCCCTTACGCCAACCCCGCCTCGGGTATGGGCACTGATGACGCCGAGGAGAGAACACGCCCCCGCAGCGCCCTGCACAGCGTCCCCAGCGGGATTCGAACCAGGACCTTCTAGCTTCATTTCCAGTCGTTTGCGGTTATTTTCCTTTTTTGCCCTTTTCACAGCCGCCTACTGAAAGTCCTACTGTGTTGGCTGGTCATGACTGTGTGACCCACCACACAATAATGCATATACTGTATAGGTCAGAAAGACTGTAAGTGCAGTGCTTGAGTAAATGCACTTTGTACTACTGGTGTGCACACATGTACATGTATATGAGAAAGTGTGTGTGTGTGTGTGTGTGTGTGTGTGTGTGTGTGTGTGTGTGTGTGTGTGTGTGTGTGTGTGTGTGTGTGTGTGGACACACACACACACGCACACACACACGCTCACACACTCATGCCCTTATTTTAGGCGTGCACTAACGAGTATGCTCCCTATAAACCTTTCACCCGGCACGGTAATAAATCGCCGAGCAACTGGTGCGGCTGTCGTGCATGTGCCACCCACGGTGTCGGCCATGTCAAATGCCATCCGAGAGGAGTCTGTAGTGTCACACACTAACCTCCCCCCCCCCCCCCCTCCCACCGCCTTCAGCTGGTGTCTGGTGCTTCCTGCAAGTGCTGAAGGGTAGTGGTACACTCGCTGTACCTACTACCGTGGATAGGGTCCTACTACCGTACCTACTGCCGTAGATAGGGTCCTACTACCGCACATGCTACCGTACCGTACCTACTACCGTGGATAGGGTCCTACTACCGTACCTACTACCGTGGATAGGGTCCTACTACCGTACCTACTACCGTGGATAGGGTCCTACTACCGTACATACTACCGTGGATAGGGTCCTACTACCGTGGATAGGGTCCTACTACCTTACATACTACCGTACCGTACCTACTACCGTGGATAGGGTCCTACTACCGTACCTACTACCGTGGATAGGGTCCTACTACCGTGGCTAGGGTCCTACTACTGTGGATAGGGTCCTACTACCGTGGATAGGGTCATAGCCTATACCGCCCGAATATGCCGGAGTTGACATTTATAAAAGGAAAGGGTCAGGCTCAGAAAAGGTCCTTTCACTTCATTTTATTAGTCTATAATCTGATAGTGTCTGTTGGTCATCATCAGTCCAATTTTCGAGAGTTTCAAAAAGCAAAACATAGCTAATCTACTGTAATAATATACTCTACTCAGCTCGGAATGTTTTTAATATGGAGGTAATATGGTGTGATTTAGTGGTTGTCTGAAAAGTGTGTGCGTGCATGTCTGTCTGCATACAGTACATGCATGCAGTGATGTAAATAGGTTTTCAATGTAATGAGTCCCGGGATGCAGGGATGGTCTTAATTTAGTCCCAGGGACATTTTATGAGTCCCACTTCAACGACGTTAGGAGTCATATTTTGCCATTTTTTACAAATTGCAGGATTTAACTCCAATTTAATTTTATATGGTTATACTGTGGTTATATTCATGTATAAAACAGAAGAAGAAATGGTTATTCTAACTAAAGCTAGCAAAATAAACTAGAATAAAAAACAGTACAGTAGTACAGGAGTGCATCCCTGTGAAAGCAGAGGTCGTTGTTTTATTGCTATAACTATAAACTGCGTTTTGGGATGCAAAATGCACCCAATTTAATCTCTGTGCATGGAGCCGGAACCTCTGCTGTAGTTATCTATATGTGCTATATATGTCTTGTGAAACAGAGTAAAATAGATTATTATTATTATTATATAGCCTTACTACTAAAATTAGCTTTCACCTGAAGATGATTCATTCCTGCGTGCATGCAGGGATACTGAAGCAGCAAACCCTCTGTGACATTCCCATTCTCTTAACTATAGGACCACAACGTGATTATACTTTTATAAACAAATGTCATCTAAAACGACATCATCTTAATGTCCCCCCCCCCCCCCCCTCTCTCTCTCTCTCTCGGCCCCTTATCATTTCCATATGAAAGTGTGCGTGCGCCTCCTGTCGCAACAGGGCGCCACCCCCATTCAGTGTACCATTTCCTGTCCGACAGCGGGCTGCCACCACCCCTGTCATCCAATCAGTCATGATTGTTGCTCAGCTGCTTCTGTCCCATCCACGCCAAAACAAACATCTCCAGATAAATATTATAGCACGTTTAATTTAGTAGTATCTATAATGCACTTTGAATGCATCAGCACTTCTTTTTTAAACCAATGTTGTCTGCTCTCTCTACCTTTTAACGCTGTAGTGCCTTTGCCTCTATTCAATCTATTGTTTTTAAATGTGACAAGCATGAGTTGCGGAGAACGGTATTTTGCTCCCTTAAAGGAGCATTCAGTGATTTGGGTGATTTGTAAAAAAAAAACCTGGTCCGCCCCGGTAACAAGATGTGCGACATGCGACAGGACAACAGCACACACACCAAGGCCCGCCCCCGCTCGATCCTGATTGGCAGAAGGCCCCTCTCTATCCTGATTGGATGAAGGCTGCATGGGCCACCTAGCCAAAAACGAAACCTACGTTTTTTTGACCCCCAGGGGTAAACTATATGGACAGGGAGGAATCACTGAATATGCCTTTAACCCATTCTGGGCGGGAACCCCTTTTGGTGTTTTAACTAAGCATTATGTTATCCTTTAGCTATTTAAATAGCATATCTACAAGCAAATAGCGCGCCACTCGGTGGCGTGCTATGAGCTTGTAGATCTGCTATTTCTGAAATATCGTGAAATCTTAGAATATATAAAATGGATTAAAGATGGAGTGGCGTGATTCCCCCGTCCTAAAACATGGTCATCAGGTGCTTATACTAGGCGGCGGAAGGTTTTATTTTTTAAAGTGTACAGAAAGTCTTCACGTGCAGAATTAGATTCAGTGAGCAACGTCCAGACCTTCAGCAGGCATCGATCCCTGATGAACACACAGATAGTCAAAGAGATTTGACTATATGTGTGTGTTGTAGGTCGGTCGATGCTTTGAGATTTCATGTGAGAAGTGTGTGCAACAACTGAACATTGTTTGTAGTGTGTGGACAACAAGGTACATTTCAGTGCCGGCCCTGAGCAATTTGATGCCCTATAGGCAGGATTTTTCGATATGTAAAAAGCTGAAACATGACCATGGCCCCCTTGTGTCCTAAAGCACTGTACTTGGGCTTGGGCTCCCCTCATGATGCCCTAGGACTGCCTGTTCTGCCTGATGGAAGGGCCGGCCCTGAGGTAATGTGCAATTGACATCAGAGTGTATAGAAGGAAAGTCAGAGTCTAATGCAGAATAAGGGAGTGTGATTTAGTGCAAATTGTGTCGAGCGATTAGGTACATGATGTGAAGGTTGTGCAAATTGTGCACGATTTTGTGCAAAACTGTATCCGACGCACCTGTCCGCTGTCGGTGCGCATAAGGACTTTTTTTCTTCTATGCATGTGGCCACGCCCACCAGTTCATTAAGTATACCTGGGTTTCACCATATAGCACCACCCACCTGAACCTAAGCCCCGCCCACAGCTGTGTGTTGTATGATAATGGGGGAGGGGTCAGGGTTTATGATGTCTCAAAGGCTTTCATCTTTCAGGAAGAAACCAAACACACAGGGAAGACATATTTGAATATTTCCACACCTGGGGGTCTATTAGAGTAATGTTAACTCTATAGACACATGCAAAACAGAAAAAGTACAAAAATCACGGCACTCCATCTTTATATAAAAACTGATTCTGACACCACATCACCCCAAAAAGTTAGAATAGATAGATATGTGTGTTTTTTGCCCGCCAACTACTTTGATTAACCCTAATTGAGAGTTTTGAAATGAAACTGGACAATTTCAAATCCTCACGGAGACATACGCGTTATGCACCCTACATAGCATGCCACACACGTACGCACTCGCATGCACACACGCGCTCGCTCAATCACTCACTCGTTCAATTCTATCACCATCTGTCAATAAGTGGGACAGCACTTAGAGAGCTGATTCACCTAATTAGCAATCAATTAGCTTGTTACCACCAGCAGTAATTACCTTTTTATGGAGCCAGAGAGGACTGCAGCTGCTGCCGCTAATAAAAACCTACGGGCCACAGGAACCTCCCATCCGCCAAGACCCTGTCTCCTTGACTTATAGGCACACTGTGTGTGTGTGTGTGTGTGTGTGTGTGTGTGTGTGTGTGTGCGTGTGCGTGTGCGTGTGAACTATTGCATGTGTGCGAGTGCATTTGTCTATATATGTACACCTGTTATTGTGTGTGTGTGTGTGTGTGTGTGTGTGTGTGTGTAAGCGTATGTGTAATTGCATGATTGCGCGCATGCATACATGCATGTGTGTTTGTGTGTGTGTGACTGTGTGTGTGTGTGTGTGTGAGAGAGAGAGAGAGAGAGAGGGAGAGAGAGAGTAAGGGTGGGGGTGTGACGCGTAGAGCAAGCACAATCCCCAAAGTGTCCTGCTGTCTCTTTGTGATGTGCTGAAATCCTTCACTACTGAATACAGGGTCCAGCTAAGTGGGGAAACCACCACAGTCATAAAACCATGACACTTTTGTCCCTGCTCTCTCTCTCTCTCTCTCTCTCTCTCTCTCTCTCTCACTCTCTCTGGATGTAATAGTGCAGTAGTTATAAAACGTTTTCGTGTCAAGAACACATTTCTAAATTGTTCAATATCGTCCAAGCATTTTCGATATTTTTCAAATAGTTCAGACTTTACGGGGGCCAATGACTGTTGGTAGGGCGTTCCACATTTTGGTGGCATAGGAGCGAAAATAATTGAGTCCCTTGTTTGTGCCGAATCTGGGTTGCACATGGTTTGTTGAACTCCCTCTGGTGTTTTGGGTGTGGACTTCATTGACATTAAGGAAGTATTTGGACTTCCGCTCTCCACCAGCCAGCCAGCCATGGACCCAGCCAGGGACACACATTGCTGGTAATAAGCGTGGTGTGTGTGGACCCCTTCGAGTACTAAACCATTTACTGTAATGGTGGCTCTAATTTGCATATTTAGGTCGTAGGCTCAGCATTATTACATCTAAAATTCCTTAAACACATTGTCTGACCCTCAGAACATATAGACACTTTATTTGTCCATTTTGCTTGCTTTGTTACAGAATGATTAAAGAAATAGTTCAGAATTGGCAGCCATTTTGTTATGCAAATTAGAAGGTCAAAAACTCAAAATTAGTAGTAGTTAGTAGTAAAACCCTTGAATTAGTAAAATGGTGTGGTTCCCCACTTCTACCCCAAAACGCCTCTAACCTCCTTATATATATTTTTTCCTGAAATTCCACCTGACTAAGAATGTTCGCCCCAGAATAGGGACACAAGGTTTCACACGGTCAAGTGATGTCAGAATATATCGATGAATAGACTCATACAGACCAGCTCAGTGGCCTTGTGTTTAGAGTGTCCGCCCTGAGACTGGGAGGTCGGGGTTCGATCCCCGGCCGGGTCATACCAAAGACTCTAAAAAGAAATGGGACCCAGTGCCTCCCTGCTTGACACTCAGCATCAAGGGTTGGATTGGGCGGTAAATCCCTGCGACATCTAGCGTCATGTCCAGGGGGTGTACTTGTACATCAAGCTGCCTCACGCTACAGAAACAGGAGATAGGCTCCTGCCCTGTGGGCCTCATGGCTCGGCAAGCCTACTTTACTTAGACACATACAGATATAGACATAATTATTAGTACACAAAACTCATTAAAATCTTTGCTGCAGCTCAGACCTTTCAAAGCATAAATCCAACTCTTCCCCACGGGGGAAGAGTTGTTGTAGTATTATTAGAAGCCTACGGGGCGCGACGCGCGTTGGATTTATGCCTCAGGTAAAGCCTTCAAGGCGCTCAAAAGAAACCATAATCGAGATGACCTTCCACGCATTCCACCTTCACCTTTTATGAACTCCAGTAGTGGCGTTATAGTTCGCATTGCGTCCAACCTGTTTCTTTTCTTTTCTTCGCATAATCCCAGCCATGCAGGCCTGCCTCTCTGGAAGCTTTTACCCTCTTTTTTTTCTCCTTCATATTACTTTGAAACTCTGAATCCCTTTAATCCTAAATGCTAGCCGTTTATCCCCTAAAAGCCAGGAGGCAATAAATCAGCCGCGTCTTCCTTCCTCCCATACTGTTATTATTATTATTTATTTTGTATTATTCGTGTTCCTCTGCGAAGCAGGCTCGCAGCAGTAGTAGTAGTATATCTCTTGGGAGAGGCGTGTGGAGAAGGCTGTTTACTTGCATGTGTGCTAACAATGGCTCTCCCCGGCGCGAGTGACAAGCAAGGTTAATCCTATATGTTAGCATTATGCAGGGGTCAAGCCTCCGCGCCATATATTTAGTGTGCCATTAATTTACCGGCAACGGCTCCCTCGACGTGGTGGCAAGCTGGTCTGTTGGGACGCGCGCGCACACACACACAACACACACACACGGTCACATCAATGTGTAGACAGAGGCTCTCCCCCCCACACACACACACGCGCACGCAATGACTCGCTACATTAGCTAAATGGCTGGTGCTACTTCTTACTTCTCTCTCTCTCTAGCTCTCTCTCTCTCTCTCTAATGAGGTGGTTCACTGGATCATGTACTCTATTCATCATTCTGCTTGTTCCAATCTCGCCGTCCTTTTATCTGGCTTCCGCTTTGGGGCCTGACGTCGTCAGGGGCGACATAAATCACCTGTCAGGGCCGGTCCCCCGGCTCCCATAATGCTCTATTAGCGCTCTCTCTCTCTCTCTCTCTCTCTCTCTCTCTCTCTCTCTCTCTCTCTCTCTCTCTCTCTCTCTCCGTACCGTCATCATTATATTATCGACGTGCAGATGACCAGATATTAACATGCAATGGGGCGGCGGGGGCCGATGGGGGTCGGTGCATTCCGTACTCCATCATGTTTTGGTGGTGTCTGGTGATGGTGTCTGCGCGCCTTCGTCCACTTTCTTTGAGACATAATGGGCCATTGTTGTAGCTGGTGTTGTCCAGCGAGAGAGGCAAACATACCATATTATGAAGTTTCTAGTTATGCACCGAATATTCGTCCGCAGAAAATATTCGGCAGAAAATGCCAATCGGTCTATTCGGTTTCGGGCCGAATAGGCAGAAAATATATCACCAAATAGTGTATGCAATTAATGCATTCAAATAAGCTGAATAAATAAATAAATGTTTTATGGACCCATGATCTTTTGCCATAAATCAGTATAGCTTTAAGGTGTACGGCCATGACAGCAATGGTAGGAAAAAAGATAAATAACATTAATCATAATTCGTTATTCGGTTTTCGGCCAACTGTTTCCTATAATTCGGTATTCGGTTTCGGCCAAGAATGTCTCTTTCGGTGCATCCCTATCAAGTTTCTATTCTATAGTCAGTCATTCTATCGGTTCAGTTCAGTATTCTGTTCTAGCCTTCGTGGTGGTTAATTTCACAGAAAACGGGAGTCTATCTATTATATTATGTTCTATATTATGTATAGATAATTCTGCCTTGTAAAATGCGATATATGTACAGCTCGAAGTAGCCAACAGTGTTCCTCATTGTTCTCCCATTGTACATTTCCTTGCCGGTGTTTTACATTGTGCGCCTCTAGAACTGGACCCGGCCCACACAACCGTAACCCCCCCCCCCCCCCCCCCCCCCTGTGGGCAGTAAAGAGCAGTATATACACTGTCTGGTCTGATTCACTCCCTGAAACATGTGAATCCATCATGACGTTATCCACCTTTAGTTCCAAAAATGGAATGTCTCTTTTCCCTATGTTTCGACCCGCAGGTGGACAGGGTCTCATGAGGTTAGGTTATAGGCATAGTTTCTGTGAGGTTATAGGGTTAGGTCTATACGCAGCATCGCTTTTGTTTGACTTTAGCTATTGAAAAATAGCAGATCTACAAGCTCATAGAGCGGCACCGAGTGCTGCGCTATGAACTTGTAGGTCTGCTATTTTTGAAAAATCATGAAAATGTGCCTCGAATCTTTGAATATATATTCTTTCAGAGTTTCAGTTTTAAACTCAAATCTTTGCTTCTGGCGAAGTCCCTGGAACAACATATTTTCAGATGGGGGTCGGCGGCATATTACATATAATTTTTGCCGTCCTTGACATGAAATATTGAGCACCACTGATGACCATTGATGACCACATGAGGTTTTTCAGAAAAAAAAACATTTAAAAAAGATTTTTTTAAATTTCGACGTCACTCCCAAATGGGTTAAAATAGCAAAACTAGCGGATGCCCTCAGGGCGTCTTACTGGTAGATATAGATAGATTATAGATAATGTCGTGGGCGAATGACGTCACATACTATGTGCGTGTCACAGACAGGGCACACATATACCGTAAAGTTCCACATCCATACTGGAGTCACACCCACTTCTATGTGGATCCTGAGATCTAGTGTATCACATGCGCGTCACGTGTCGCCCGCACGTAGATGTGCATGTGCGTCGTGCGGGATGAACCGAGATAAACGCAATATGTATTTATTTACTGGAAACATGTTACCCATAAAAGAGAGAGTGAGAGAGAGAGGGAGTGGGGCGCGCATCCCAGACGGACTGTCGGACAGTGAAAGCCTTTTGTGAGCATTGGTTCCAGAGAGAGAGGTCACCGCCATAACCTCATCTTTCGTGCAATTCCTCCCCAGATGATCCCGTCGCTTTCCTTTTGAAGCACTTCCTGGGGTCGCGGGGTCGCATGGTGAGGTCATATCCCGTCTTCTCTGATCAGACCTGAGGGACGGTTTCAGATGCAGATGGGGCGTGTGTGTGTGTGTGTGCGTGTGCGTGCACTCTTCTGAGCGTGCGCCCGTGTGCGTGTTTGAGAGGACAAGGGAAGGAAAGGTCAATTTTCATATGAAAAGGGAGAGAAGCATGGCCGCTTGGTTGTCTCTTCCTTCTCTCTCTCTCTGTCTCTCTCTCGCTCTCACACACACACACACACTTTCTCTCACTCTGTGCCCCTCCATCTCTCTCAGTTTCTCATGGTCTCGGGGAAGGTCAAATTGCCTCGTCTCGTGCGATCCGAAATACACTCCAGATAAAGTCACCAAAATATAGCGCCGCTTCTGAACCATGTCCTCAACCTGCCACCTGAACTCTTCTATTCTCTTCTCCTTGTCTTGGCTTCTCTCTCTCTCTCTCCCTCTCCCCCCCCCTCTCTCTCTCTCTTTCTCTTTCTCTCTCTCCCTCTCCCCCCCTCTCTCTATCTCTCTCTCTCTCTCTCTCTCTGACCAGTACAGGTAGATTGACAAGCTCGATTTCTACTGCAGTTGTATAGCTGACCAACGGTCAAAAGATTCTCTCATTATTGTCCTTGTTTCTTATCGTCATGCTAATTGAGCAGTTGAGACGAATAACAGTCTAAGTCCATAATTTATTCTCTGACCCCTCCGGAAAGGTCTATAGCTTATTAGTTAGTGTGGACTTGGACTGTTATTCTCAACTGCTCATGTCTCAACTGCTCATTATTGGTTAACACATTCTAGGCGGGAACCCCTTTTGGTGTTTTAAGCATTATGTTACACTTTAACTATTGAAAAATAGCAGATCTACAAGCTCATAGCGTGGCACTGAGTGCTGCGCTACGAGCTTGTAGGTCTGCCATTTTTGAAAAATCTTTGAATATATATTATTTCAGAGCGAACGTTTTTAACTCCTATCTTTTGCTTCTGGAGGTGTCCCTGGAACGTTTTTTTTTTTTTTCAGATGATGGGGGTGGGCGGCCAATTACATATATTTCTGGGGGTCATCTGGGTTTAGACTTAGTCTAGTTTTATTTGTCTAAATAGCATAAGATTATTCTTCCCACTAGACTAGTCCTTCCCTAATATTTTAGTCTAGTTTTAGTTGTTGACAAAATTGTCAATATATTTAGTCTAAGATTTGGTCATAATAGAGCAGCGAAGTCTGACGTCAGTATCGGTAGAGGGCGCAAATCCACGGGTTCATGTACTTTTTATTTGCAGGGGGATTTTAGACCGCATGCCTGAGTGAAAACATATATATATGTGTGAGACAACATATATATATATTATTATTATTATTTTATTTATTAATTTTATCACGATTTTGTAGCAGATCTACAAACATATCGTAAATCTGCTTAAATGTTTTTTTGTGACACACAGTTATATAGGCTACAGTATATATATATAGCTCAAATTTAAAGTGACAAGTAAATAGAGCAGTGGTTGAAGTGGGGTCCATGGGGGTTCCAAATGGACCCTTACAGGTTTATAACTCCAAAAGTTATTATGGGCTCCCACTTTTCCATAATTTATACTCTGTCGTATGAAGGAGGCGTCAGCCCAAAATAGTCGATGTGCATGAAGCTCACAACATATCACAATGCAACACGTTATGAGCTTGTACATCAACTGCAACTTTAGTTTGGATCCCTTGCTTGGCTTGCTTCCATACTATCTGCCTTCTCTCTCTCTCTCTCTCTCTCTCTCTCTCTCTCTCTCTCTCTCTCTCTCTCTCTCTCTCTCTCTCTCTCTCGCACAACCCCCCCCCACAAATCTTCTCTTCTGGGGGTCCCACTGTGTCTGACACGAAACCTATTCAGATGGGGGTCCGCGGCCAAATACATATCAATTAATTTAGGGGTCCTTCATGGCAGGACAATAGTTGTGGAAGCACTGAGCTCCATGGCAGAGCCTACAGAGATAGCTTGGCGGTGGAGACTGCGTCAGACAGGAGGCTGGCCCCCGAAAAGCTCATTTCCCTCTGCTAACAGCCTCCATTCATCTTGGGTAAGCACCGCTGCTATAGGGAGGCAAGGAGCGCTGTAATGACCAGAATGTGCACTGGCAAGCACGCCCGCACGCACGCATGCACGCACACACACACACTAAGGCTGCAACTAACGATTAATTTCATAATCGATTCATCGGCCGATTATTTAAACGATGAATCGATTAATCGGATTATGGCACCTTTTTGCACTTACTTAAACAAATTAGCTTCAAATTATTTTAGGCATGTTGTAACTAACAATAAAGACAATAAAAATGAATACTCATTCAAAATGTATATTTTACCCCCTTTTTTATCCAATTTGATTTCATTGCCATTCCTACTTGTAATGATACTGTAATCTGTAATGTTGACCGTGTATAGCTGACTGTCTCTTTCCATTTCTATCTCTGGGACCCCAATTTTTATTTTTTAATTTCTATGGTAAAATCAATTTTGAGAGTCCATTTGGTTCCATTTTTGCACTCTCTGTTACAGACCCTTTAGGCTCACTTGGTTTACTTCCTAACTATCTATAATCTAGCTGGAACTCCCACTATGAGAACCACTGTCCTACACAGTCTGTGTGGACACGCACGCACGCACACACAGTCGCACACACACACACACACACACACACACACACACACACACACACACACACACACACACACAGTGTGCAGTATGCACACAAGTTACAAGTAGCATGCTAGCTGATAGGGGAAACCGTTCTTATTTAGCAGCCATATTGGCATGTTCTCTAGGGTCTAGGCTCTAGTATCACATATTGCCAAAGTTAAACAGCACTGAATAAACCATTGTTAAGCAAAAACGTTCACGGAGATTTTTGCCCTGTGCCCACTTCAATGCGCTGCTGTGATTACACAGGTGGAACAAATGAGGAGCTAACGATCGTTAGCAAGCTACACTGCTAGTGCTCGTAGCCAGCCTGCAAGCTCACAGATTCAGACATTGTGGAGCATTTTTTGTCATAAGACAAACAAATATGGACAGTGGCCGTGCTCACAAATGCCATGTTTTGGGACCTGTTTGGGGCATTTTGCAACCGGTTGATGAGTTTGCAGATCAGCAGATCATCGCAGCCACAGAGCCACTTGGCTGACTCTCCCTCTGTGTGTGTGTGTGTGTGGGGGGGGGGGAGACTGAAGTTGGGAGAGAGAGGGGTAGATGCATAGCGGAGCGCTCTGGTCACGTTCAAGACAATCTTGTGTTGTGTTTATACCGACCCGTTGCATATTGTTCGTTCAGCCTAGTGCCGTTACTGAACGGTAAAAATAAAGCAGCTTTACGTTACATTTTAATGTTGGAAAACACCCGCGATAAAAATCGATAAGATAATTCGTTGGCAACGAATTTAATTATCGATTTTTATCGATTTAATCGATTAGTTGTTGCAGCCTTAACACACACACACACACACACAGTATACAGCCTAAGTAAAAAAAAAAAGGAAGAAAAAAGCCTGTATTAAAATGTTACTCCAGTAAAAGTATACAAAAGGTGGTTCGGGCATGTTGTTAGGATGCCTCTCGAGTGTCTCCCTATAGGGAGGTCCTCGATGCACGTCCCACTGGGAGGAGACCCCGGGGCAGACCCAAGGATGAGATGAAGAGATTACATCGACTCACTGGCCTTGGAACGCCTCAGTCACTAATGTTGCTCTGGAGAGGGAAGTCTGGAGCTCTCTGGTGGAGCTGTTGCCCCTGCGACCCGACTATGGATAAGCGGTTGAAGATGGATGGATGGATGGATGGATGGATGGATGGATGGATGGATGGATGGATGGATGGATAAAAGTACAAAAGTATATACAAAAGAAAAAGTACACAGACTCACACAGATTGCATCGCGACACGTTGTGGGATTTTAGATCTATCACACACACACACACACACACAGTATGCTCCAGCATATGGAGCATAATTTCCTGAGTATGGCAGAGAAACCCCATCATTTCCATTCTTACAAACAGCAGGAGTTTGCATGTCGTGTCGTGTTCTCACTTGGCCTACAGTGTTCCCCCGAATCACATGTGTTTGAACTTGATACGATTGCAGTGCAATCACTGTACAGTGTATGCTGTGTGTACACATAATTATAATAATATAATATATTGCGTACTATATCCACTCACTGCATTGGTTTCTCAAACTGCATGGGGCAGGGGTTCCAGGAGGTCACCTCCTGGGGCCCTTGGGGCAGGTGTTCCAGTAAAGTATATTTAACATATTTGACACTGGGTGGGAAAAAAAAGGTTACAAAAATTGTGGGGTAAAAGAACAAAAACATATTAATAAACATAACATGTTTATTGTTTATACAGTACGTGTCGTTGGCTATTCAAAAGTATATTTGAAAAATACTGAAAAGGGTTGGGAAAATTATGAATAATAGAGAGAGAGATTCCATGGGTGGGTCTCTGGTCGTCAGCCAAGTGCATGTTATGTGTCTGATGGGAACATGGGCCTGTACACCTGTTCACACCAGCTGCTTCACACTACCTGTGTCACCACACACACGCACACACACACACACACGCACACACACACACACACACATACACACACACACATTTGTGCTTGCACTCAAGCAGTACGCAGTGGGTGTGGTTTGGGGGGCATACACAGGGGTGGGATGTGTAGTGGGGGTGGGGTGAGGTGAACATCTGTGTGTGTGCGTGCGTGCATGCAAGATGATGTGTGCATTGGTGTTTGTTAAAAGACTGTCAACAAGGAGAGCTGGGTGGTGTTGTGTGTTTTTCAAGCAGGAAGAAATGGTGTATTTGGATTGAAAGAAAAAAATATGGAACCAAAAAAAAAGTCAACGTGTGTGTCAGTGATTAAAAAAAAGAAAAGAAAAACAAACACTCACACTCACAACAAAACAGCAAACAGATCCGTAGCGGAGCAGAGCGGGGCCCGGTTGTTAAATAGCCTAAATGTCATTAAGCATGGTGTAATTACAAGTTGGGTCTGCCGGGTTTTTGTCTCCGCTGACCTGCCGGGGTGCTGTTGGTTAATTATCTGTGAATGGATCCCTGCAACGAGCCCAGTCTGGAGGGTATAGAGGTCGGACTGGCAGGCAGGCAGGCAGGCAGACAGGCAAGCAGGCAGACAGACAGACAGACAGGCAGGCAGGCAGGCAGGCAGGCAGGCAGGCAGGCAGGCAGGAAGGCAGGAAGGCAGGCAGGCAGGCAGGCAGGCAGGCAGGCAGGAAGGCAGGCAGGAAGGCAGGAAGGCAGGAAGGCAGGCAGACAGGCAGGCAGGAAGACAGGCAGGCAGGCAGGAAGGCAGGAAGACAGGCAGACAGGCAGGCAGAGGCCTGTCACCGTTAACATTTAAGTTGACCATTAATTGTCACACAAATGATTGCAAGTATAACGACTTTAATTGTGTTTTTGACATTGGGCATTATTGAGGTTAAAGTTTAAGGTTTAAGGTAATATAAGGATAATATATTTAGTAGGTTAATATATTAGTAGGTTAACCTAGGTTCCTTTAATAATATAAATTTTAATTTCTGCTAGTTTTTTTTAGGCTTCATAATCACAAATTGTATATATATATATATATATATATATATATATATATATGGAACATATGGAATGTCAGAACAGGTCAGCTCCATATGTGGAGATCTAAGGGTTTGAGGTTTGTCAGATGTTGCAATATTGATGACATCAGGGATCTCCATCCCTGATGTCACGTGATGTCACTTGCTACATCCCTGATGATGTCACCTGCAACCAACCAACCAACACACTGACGGGAAATGCGCTATTCCTAATTATTAATTAGTTAATAATTAATTATCCGTGCAAGTGCCTTATCCTCACTCCAATGTTTTCATATTTCACAGCACCGTGGTTACTGAACCTGCAGCTGAGGTCCAAATGGGTCCCTATCTTGCGGGCCACCTCACATTAACATTACCCCGTTTGCCTAAAATCTTTTTAACCATTTTTCGTATTTGGCAAAAACACGAGTTTCAAATGTATAGTCCTCACTCATTCTTGAGATGAGGGACAAAAGTGGAAAAAACATGTCCCACACATAAGAGCCTTATTATTGTTAAAAATAAATTAATTTAATAAAAATAAAAGCACTTGCAAAGTTAAATGTAATACAGTTGTGTATTATTATGCCATTAATTTCATTATAATTGTTTTCATATGCCATCTGAATTAGTTAAAAGCAGGCACTGTACCCAAAAACGCCTGTATTTAGCCTGTCCCCAGCAAGTGGTCATAATTTCAAACTGCTAAAAAAGTGTCTAATACTGTCACAATCACATAAATATACATACTAAATTAAAGTAGATTGTCAACAACATAGCAAACAATATACACAATAATTTTAATTTATATTTTCCATTAGATATCTCATATCAAATGTGTGTCCCACGTCTCCCGTCAACTCCGTCAGGTTTTTTAAAAGTCTTAAATTAATCCGAAAATATTGTCGACAGATTTAGCCTGAAGACTCCTTTTCCAAGTCCCGTTTGTATTTGTTGCAACAGTGGAGCACCTGGTCTGACAAGCATTCAATTGTTTGATATTTTAAACAAACAATGTTGATATCAGGGTGGTCACAGCTTTTACATGTCAACTCCGTCAGGACATTATTATGATCTTTGTTAAGAATTCCAAAATAATGTTTATTATAAAAGTTTAGGGTTAGGTTTAGCTAACAAATGAAGCAAAAACAAAATGGCTACATTGTACTACAGAGGGTTAAGATGAAAACAAATGACATTTTGTCAACTCCGTCAGACGTCAACTCCGTCAGGTTTTGTGTCTGACGGAGTTGACATGTATCTGACGGAGTTGACAAAAGTGTTCCTAAAACAATAAAATTATAGTTTTTGAATAATGGGACGTATTCTAATTTGGCACACAGTTAGAGCATGCCTTAAGGAACATTTTTGGCTATAGGGCCATCACAGATTTGTCTCGTGGTGACCATGGCAGCCATTTTCCAAAATTGCCGCCACCTGATGTTATTTTACAATAACTCAAGTTCTACACCACCTAGGATCTTGATTCTGGTGACTAAGACTACATTTTCAAGGATGAGGGATACAGTGGTACAATTTAGATTTTCCCTGTGACCATGGCAGCCATATTTCAAAATGGCCGCCACCTGCTGTTATTTTACAATAACTCAAGTTCTACACCATCTAGGATCTTGATTCTGGTGACTAATCATACATTTTCAAGGATGTGGGATACATTGGTACTATTTAGATTTGTCCTGTGACTATGGCAGCCATTGTTTTTCAAAATGGCCGCCACCTGCTGTTATTTTACAATAACTCAAGTTTTAGACCACCTAGGATCTTGATTCTGGCCACTAATAATACATTTTAAAAGATGAGGAATACAGTGGTACTATTTAGATTTGTCCTGTGACCATGGCAGCCATTGTTTTTCAAAATGACCACCAACCTCATGTTATTTTACCAATAACTCAAGTTTTAGACCACCAAGGATCTTGATTCTGGTGACTAATCATTACATTTTCAAGGATGAACTTTCTCTGGGAGGGGTCAGGGCTTATTTCAGGTGCAGGTTGAGTTGCTACTGACAGGACATTAAAAGGAGGTGGGCTTTCTGGCCTTTGACTTGTCCCTTTCAGGTACAGATGCACAGTTTGACTTCACTGGCCACTGCAGTGTGGCGTTGATCTTGGTGGCCTCCTGCCAGTGTTTCTCCATCCTTCTCATGACCTCTGTGTTCTGGGGCTCTGTTATAGTCAACTTACATTGTCTTGGCTGGAGATTGCTTTCCTGCAGGGTCCAGCCCAGTCTTGTGCAGATGGCTGCTGGCCCACCTGGAGGCCCCAACCTCACTTGTTCGGTTGGTGTGATTAGGTGGGGTGGTCTTCCCCAATCAGGATGAAGGGTTTAACCCTTTCAAACGGCAGTCTGGCCAAGTGTCTGTATTTAGTTGTGAGGCTAGATACGGGATACGATTTCTCACCCAGCCCCAGGTGACTTGAGGTGAAGGCTCCTTTGATTTGGTAACATTGCTTTGGTTGACATGCTGGGGACACAGAACGACACTGATGCCTTCAGTGTCTGCACATCCTGCCTGATAGTCCTGAAGGCAGATCTTCTGTCTTCAGTCTTTCGCTCACTGTTCACTGCTCACTGTTCACCTCAAGCAGGTCTTCAAGGTGTTTGCCTTTGCACAGGCTATATGGCTAGGACTCGTGCTTCAACCACTCAGAGAACTCCAACATGGTGTTGGTTGCTCCTGGGCCGCAGAGCATTGTGCGGCAGAATTCAGCTCTCATCTCTGGTGGCAGCTTGTTGAGGAATCGTGCAACATGTGAGCCGCATCTAAGTTCTGTGTCTCCCTCTGGGCCTAGGGTAGACACTTGCTATTTTCCGTAACACTAATTGGTGGGGCTGTCCAAACTTGTTGTTTAGTTGTCAATCGGGTCTCTGTTGGTGAAGTCGGGTCTAGGTGGTCTAGAAGATGAGTTAGTCAGGGGATATTAATACAATCTGGTAATACATTTCTTATCAAGAATTTTCTTCACCAATGTGTTTGGAAGGGTGTCTACTAACATATCCCACATTGCTTTATATTCAACCACCCTAGGGGAACCTTTGACAGCTGCTGAAAGTTGGGGTACCATCAACAACCTATATAAGGCAAAATGTTCATTATGCTTTAAGTAGCATGTGACATGTCAAACTAGGGAGTTTTCATGATTCTGAATGCATTCCAAACATTAGCTATGCACGAAGAACACTCCTTGGGCTGAAAACGGCCATAGCCGTCATCACAAAATGAGGTCAGCACATTTGGGCAAGTGGATATATGGCCGAATTTAGCCCAAGGGGTTTGACCCCTAGTTTGGCCATAGACTCCCTAGTTTGGCCATAGCCACTTGGTATGGTACCCAACTTTCAGCAGCTGTCAAAAATGTTCAATAGAAACCAATGTGGGATATGTTAGTAGACACCTTTACAAACACATTGGTGAAAGAATTCTTGGTAAGAAATGTATTCACAGATTTAACATTATTCTGATAATATTCACTGACTAAATTGGTAAAATAATAGCAGGTCCACCATTTTTGGAAATGGCTGCCATTGTCACAGGATAAATCTAAATAGTACAACTGTATTCCTCCTCCTTGAAAATGTAGGATTAGTCACCAGAATCAAGATCCTAGGTGGTGTAGAACTTGAGTTATTGGGAAATAACAGAAAGTTGGCGGCCATTTTGAAAAATGTCTACCATGGTCAAAGGACAAATCTAAATAGTACCAATGTATCCCACATCCTTGAAAATGTATGATTAGTCACCAGAATCAAGATCCTAGGTGGTGTAGAACTTGAGTTATTGTAAAATAACAGCAGGTGGCAGCCATTTTGAAAATGGCTGCCATGGTCACAGGGCCAATATAAATAGTACCACTGTATTCCTCATCCTTGAAAATGTGGGATTAGTCACCAGAATCAAGATCCTAGGTGGTCTAGAACCTAAATCAGTTAAACTTGTCAACTCCGTCAGATGTTCGTCAACTCCGTCAGACGTTCGTCCTGTGATGTTTTTGTTAATTTCCAAAGAAATAGAAAATTCGATGTTAAATATTTTGTGCTTATGTATTGAAACACCAACTGAAATGATACGTAATGATGTTTTTCTTTTTTTTTTACATGGTTTTCATGTTATAATATTGAAAATAAAGGTTGAAATGACGGATTTGAGAAATTGGATATTTCATAATAGTGTGATATTGGAACAAAACAATATTAAAATAATTGTATTACTTAACTTGATTACTGAAAGCCATTATAAGATAACTGAGGACTTTATATTATTGTTGAAATTATCAAATTCAATTAAAAGGGATTTTAGTGTGTCTGACGGAGTTGACAAGAATCAGGTATTAAGTGCATAAATGTCCCATTTTAGAAAGAAATGTTATGCGAAAAACCTGTTCCTTCTCAATATTGGTAGTTGAGACCTGTGTCTACAAATACATCTATTTGATTTGAATGTATCTTAAAAAAAAAAAAAATCTAGTTTGAAAAAAGTTTTGTCCCTTATCTCAAGAATGGGTGTCCTACAAAAAAAGAATTGTTATTTTGATCAGCGTTTGCCTGTTATCTCTCCTATGGTAGAGTACACAACCACATCAATACAGCATGGCATAGTGGACACAGATTAATGTTACCCAACAACCACAACAAAATATTCTTTAGTTGTGGGTCTGAGAGGCTAAATCTCATCAAATGGTGGTCCGTCCGTGGCTCAAATGCAGAATAAAATAATGGGCCTTGATGTGAAAAAGGTTGTAGCAAAATGGCGGTCCTTAATTGGAACTAAAACGTTTGAGAGTCACTATTTCACAGTACAGTACAGTTTCTTGCGTGTTTTTGACGACATGCAGCACCACCTGTGTGTGGTCCAGGCTCCGCTGTACGCTCCCCAGCATGCAGATAATAATGTTCTCGACATGGAAGATGACATTGAGCCCAAATGACACCCTGACACCTGCCTCCACAAGGCCTGGACATGTAAATATGCTCAGATAAGATGTCTGCGTGGAACCTTCGCTGTGTGTGTGTGTGTGTGTGTGTGTGTGTGTGTGTGTGTGTGTGCACTGCAGTATATATATATATATGCTAGATTGATTTCAGCTTGTGTGTGTCATATTAGCAAGAGATAGACATATGGAGTGTTTTTACATTAATGTGTGTGTGCATGTGCATTCCTTAGCATAGGAATGACTGTATCTCGTCCGTGTGCAGTTGTAGCGTGTGTGTGTGTGTGTGCGTGCGTGCATGCGTGCGTTTGTGTGCATATAGTAGCCTCTAGTATGCAACATAGAAATAGCGTGCATGTGTGCATGCAATGCATTCATGTGTGCTGGCATAAGTGTGCGTGTAGCTGTCTCAAGTATGTCTCTCTCTATCTCTCTCTCTATCTCTCTCTCTCTCTCTGCCTTTCTGAAATAGACTTTAAAGGGCTCTCGCTCGGCTCCAGCCATGATGAATTCTTGAGTTACTGCGTTCGCTTTTTTACGTTGATACCCAAAACCCGCCGGGGCTTGACGTTTTTATAGACGTTACCTATTTAGCATCCTCGCGTCAGCCTTGAGAGCAGACCATCCCCGTCTCTGTCTGGACTCACGGTCTGGCCAAATGAAACGCTTCTTGGATCTGTGAGGGAGGGAGAAGAATTATAAGGAATGGAACCCAAATGAGGTTCCATTTGGTGATCTGTGATTTGGTCTTAGAAGGCATTTGTAGATTCGTCCTCAGGTCTAAATGGGTTAAACTCACTTTGCCACTCGATTTTCCATTCACTTCATGCATCATGTGCATATACCCTCTACACAGTGTAACACAAACACATATCACAAGCTCACGGAGCATGTTGTTGAGCTTGTAACACGTGCTGCTCTCGCTATTTTGGAATACTCTACATTTTGAGTATGTGAATGGATACTCCTGTGATTCCATCTGAGTTCCCACGGTGCATCTGGTACTCCACACTGGGTAAAACAAAGGCCATGAATTGTTTGCAAAAAGGTCTTTGATCCACAGGACAGATCATCATGACTGATGGTTCTCTTCTCCTGCTATAAGCTTAAAAGTGCTAGAAAATAGAGTGGGCGCTGCGTGTGCGTGTGCTTGTGTGTGTGTGTGTGCACATAAGAATTTACTTGCATTCTCCTTTTTCCGTTTTCATAAGCATGCACAATTGCACATACTCTACGGTACGGTGCACTGTGCAGGTGCACACAGCAGTGCACTAAAATATGTGTGTGTGTGTGTGTGTGTGTGTGTGTGTGTGTCTGTCTGTGTGTGTGTGCGCGTGCGTGCGTGCGTACCGTATGTTTGAATTCACATGCAGTTTTTCCGCTTCCTTTCATGTCTGCGTGAGCATCCGCGCGTGGACTGTGTGTGTGCACCAAGTGAACACGAGTGAGTGTGTGCGTGTCCGCGTATGTGTGTATACTTTAATGTGCACGAGTGTGCACTGCATGTGTGTTGTCTATATACTTGCACACTTACGTGCGCGTGCCGGCATCATCGTTCCATCTCCCCTCGCGGCGTCTCCAGGAAGCTGACAACTGGATAATGGCTTTTTAGTTTTCCAGCGCAGCGCTCTGGAGAGAACTAATATGATTATGAATCATTATTCAAATAGAAAGGTGAGGCTCCACCGCGCTCGGAATAGCAATGGAGAACCATAATAGCATCATTACCTTTTATTTATAATTCCGAGGCGGCTTCCCTCTCCCTCCATCCCTCCTCCTCTTCCTCCTTCTCCTGCCCCTTTTTTAATTTATTATTACTATTATATCGTTGCTGTCCGGGCAGAAACCTCTTATCTCCATATGTTTGAGATAAGAGGAAATTAACGCTATACACTACAGTGTCACGCAGTATGAAAAATGGCAGCTCTGCGAGCACGAAAAGCGGACGCAAAGCGACGCATTTGAGCATGTCGATCTGCTGTTTCTGCTGTTTTTGAATTTTGAATCCTGAAAAGTAACAGTTCTGGACGACAGAGACAATATATACTTATATATATTTGTTGCATACGTGTAAAGTCACTCTGATGCGAGACTAGTTGGGGATTTTCTTTCTCACTCACATGAGTGCGTGCACACGTGCACATGTGTGGAGATGGGGGGGGGGGGGGGGGGGGCGTATTTTGTCAAGCTATCACGGATGAGGAGCCGGGAGAGAGAGAGAGAGAGAGAGAGAGAGGGAGGCGAAGATGAAGTGATTTCAAAGAGGGGAACATTTGTACAGAGAGCGGTACGTCGGAGGCGGAGGCGTGGGATTGCGAGAGGGGAAGAAAAAAACTCCAGCTCTGTCAGATATCTACCTGAGCAGTTCCCCCTTGATTTATACCTGCCTGTGTGCCGCACCTAAAACAGGGCGATTTACAAGCTGCGAGATTGTAAATCGCCCTGTTTTTGGTTTACGACGCCGCCGTGCAACTAAGTGTAAATCCTGTATAAGGGCCTTGCTCAATGGCACCTCGGCAATGGGAGATGGAGGATTGTCATTGCTGGGGTGGTGCGTGGTGGAACATTCTTGCACGCGGGTGAAATCACCACCCACCGGCTTCTGACAGACATACTAGGGGTTGGAACATGCATCCAGCAAACCCAACCCAAACAGACCCCCCACCAACCTTTATCCGGTCGTTTTCCCACTATTTCTAACCCTACGCCAAACCCCAAACCTAAACATAACCGCAAGCACGTCGCAACACGTGTCGGACCAAAGCACACTTCACTTTATCCGCAAAAGAATAAGTGGTGTGCAGTGGACACAAAAACGACATTCGAACCCACTCAACACAGAAGGTATGGATTGAAAGTCTATTGCCTAACGAGGCATGCTACGAGCTGGCTACTGGAATGCTTTTGTCTACTTCATTATAACACGCCCAAGTCATGTCAAATAAATGGAGACTCCCCGCCCAGTAGGGCAGGGGTTGGGGGAGGGGAAGCTTCCCCCATCCCCTCCCATATGTCTGTCAGAAGCCGTTGAGGGTTGATTTCACCCAACACCAACATCTTCAACGCGTCGAGCACATGGAGGACGCCATTCGGTGTCGTCGACCCAAAAAAACTTTTCAGATTCCCATGATCCTCTCATGATTGGCTGAACTTGGCCGACCCTGGGCTGGCTTGAATCGTGACCAAAAATGTATCCAGATCATTTCTGACAAAGCCGTCCTGAGAGAGAGAGAGAGAGAGAGAGAGAGAGAGAGAGAGAGAGAGAGAGAGAGAGAGAGAGAGAGAGAGAGAGAGAGAGAGAGAGAGAGAGAGAGAGAGAGAGAGAGAGAGACCGCTGTGAGGTCTTCTCTTCTTGACGAAACCCCTGTGAGTCAGTGGTTGGTTTTCTTTGGGTTTATCCGGTCCTGATGATTGGGCCCCGGCCCTGTTCTGTTCTGTTCTGGTCTGATGCATGTTTGTTGATACTGCTCAACTGGTCGCGGTCCCTCTGATGAGCAGGCCCGGCTAGCTCCAGAGCGCTGCCACTGTCAGTCATAAAACGACCTCCTTCGTATACCACGCTAATCAGACAACCGGCCAAGATGGCGGATCAAACCTTCTCCGTCCGTCCTACGCAGACATTTTGGTCCAGCTCATCGTATACAGGCTTGATGAACGGCCCTCACAAGTTGTTAACTTGGGGAAAACGAAGAGTCGTTTTTTTTATGTTGCTGTTATAAAAATCGTCCAGCGCGTGACAGAAACAAATGTGCAAATGTGGACTGTAAATATGCACTGGTATAGTTTTGTAGTCTGAAGCCAGACAGCTCTTCCACAATCTTCAAAATGCCGTCTGTAATTTGGCCTTGTGTAATATAGTTCCACGCAGGCCAGCGTTCATCTGCGTGTCATTGTGTCAAATACATTTCAATATTGTCTTTTAAGTTTTAAGACGACTTCATTCAAAAAAAGTTCTACTTGGTCTGTGTCTAACAGGAACACATTGGAGTCCCACCTACCAGTGGCATCATCATTATCTTTATATTTTTATGGAAGCATGACAACAATGAGTTGTTCAGCTGAGTTGTCAGCTCCTAATCCAGACAACAGTCTTGTCAAAACTCGACTATTGTAACTCCCTCCTTACTGGCCTACCAGCATGTGCACTTAAGCCTCTCCAGCTGATCCAAAATGCCGCAGCTCGCTTGGTCTTCAACCAGCCAAAATTCTCACATGTCTCCCCCCTGCTCCGCTCCCTCCACTGGCTCCCGGTCGCTGCCCGCACAGAATACAAAACTCTGATGCTGGCATTCAAAGCAACCAAAGGTATGGCTCCCCCATATCTTGCCAGTATGATTGAACCCTACAAACCCTCCCGCGCACTCAGATCAGCCAACGCAGGGAAGCTGGAAGTACCCTCACTAAAAACGCCGGGACAACGCTCCACACGTCCCAAACTCTTCTCCCTTCTGGCTCCAAAACTGTGGAATGCACTTCCCATTGCAGTCAGAACTGCAGCATCACTCCCAATCTTCCGCCGTAGCCTGAAAACCCACCTTTTCAGACTCCATCATGGCCCATAGCACTTACCCTACCCCCTTAGATAGCATTTCTGTTGACTTAGATAGCATTTGACACAGACTTATAGCATGTTATGTAGACAGCACTATAATTGCATTGTATATAGTCATAGCACGCCATAGTACATATGTATAGCATAGTAGTAAATATGTATAGTTTATATGTATAGTGTATGTATAGTTTCATTATATAGATATTCCACTGTTACTTTCTTAGCTTACGCATGTTTCATGATAAATGCTTTTATGTGATGTATTCCCATGCTTTTTGTTCTTGCTTAATGTAAATCGCTCTGGATTAAGAGCGTCTGCTAAATGCCTAAATTGTAAATTGTTGTTAGAGCTTTATAGTCATATGTTAGTCACCTGGAATGATTTAGTATTAGTCAAATTTTAGTCGACTAAATATCGTAAGATTTTAGTCTACTAAATCTACAGAGGCGGGCCTCGATGCCGTCGTAATGACTGTTTTTTCACTTGCTGAAAATAGCCGATCACAAAGCGCGACGCGTGAGCTTGTAGATCGACTATTTTCAGCATACAACTAATAATGAAATTACTTACTGGATCTCTTGTCCACTAGCCACTAGTCCTAACATTTTAGTCTAGTTTTTGTGTTGACGAAATTGTGAGTATATTAGTTTTAGTCATCATAGCTTAGTTTTCATTTAGTTTCCATTTAGTTTTCGTCAGTGGAAAAAGGTAGTCGGCGAACATTAGCAGCACCGATAGCAGATATGCAGTACATGCTCAAGGTTTGAGGTTTTCTCTGTTTTTGAATCCTGAAAAGTAACCGTGTTGGACATATGAGGTAACCGTGTTGGACATATGAGGTTTCCCCACCTTATACTTTTGTCATGGGAAAAGATTGCTGCTTCCATCTGCTATTTGCGGCGGCTGTGAAAGTATTTAGAAAATGTTCAACCTATAATGACATCGCCCCATCGGGACAAAAGCGGTCGAAAACCACAGAAAACTGAGTTGAGAGAGGAGCATGCTTGTAAAGATAGCCGTCACTGTTGCTTTCAATGATTGCTACAGCAACAACACTTGTCTTGAAATGAGTGAAGCTGTTTTGAAGCAGTGTCATGTAGTATTATGGCATATAGCTGGTATGTCCAAGCGGTGCAAGGTTGAGTAAAGAGTTGATTTAGTGTGGGTTTGTCTTTTCTTCTGGCCATGTCAGACCCCTTTCAGCAAGATAGACATCACTGCCTTGATGTTGCCTCCAACACAATGTTTCTGTTAATCCAAGCATGTGATGAGAGTTTCCATTTTCACTGTGTATTCACTTGCATTTCCATGCAGGCATGTGCTTGTGTGTATGTGCGCACACGCACGTGCACGTGAGAGTTCCTCTTCCTTATGTTTGTTTGTACTTTTATGTGTCCTGCATGTGTGTGTTGTGTGTCTGTGTGTGTGTGCGCTCGTGCGTGCGACGCACAACTGTACGCATACCCACGCACACCCACATCTGAATCGTGTGTGCTTGCGTGCATGCGTGGTTTTCTATACAGAGTCCCATTGAGCGGAATCTCACCATTTGCAGTCCAGCTGATTTCTTTAAATGCTGAACAGGGGTCCCGCCTACCAGCTTTATTTTTGTCCCTCCAGCTCTAAGGCCTAACAGATGTCATTACTGTACATTACTGTACCGCTGCGTTGTGGCGCTCCACTGTCGGGCTATACGACCATCAACTGTGATTGTGATTGTTCCTTCTATCAATTACCTCCGGGAAACCCCTTTTGGTGCTTTTAGCATTACGTTATACTTTAGCTATTGAAAATTCGCAGATCTACAAAGCGTGGTACAGAGTACCGCGCTATTTGTCTGCTATTTTTTTTTTATCGTGGAAATGTGGTGCCAGTCTTTGAATATGTTTTCTTTCACAGAAGCAAATCTTTGCTTCCTTCTGGGGGGGGGGGGGAGGAAATACCTACGATTCTGTCAGTGGTGCTCAATTTTTTTCATGTCAAAGACCCCCAGAATTATCTGTATTTGGCTTCCGACCCCCATCTGAAAATATGTTGTTCCAGGGACCCCCCTCCAGAAGCAACGATATGAGTAAAAAAAAAACGTTTGCTGTGAAAGAATATATATTCAAAGATTTGCGCCAACATTTTTCACAATTTTTCAAAAATAGCAGACCTGCAAGCTCGTAGCCTGGCACCGAGTGCCGTGCTACGAGCTTGTAGATCTGCTATTCTTTCAATAGATATAAAGTTTAAAATAATGGGGTTTCCCGCCCAGAATGGGTTATGAATAGCACTGTGTACAAGTAAATCTCCTCTTACAGTACCGTGGCTTGTAGTATACTGTACAATAGGAGGGATTCATTTTAAGAATGGAATCCTATAAATTTTAATCATTCCTTTCTCCAAATCCTTGTCTGGATTGGAGTTCAAATGGACATCTTTCTTTTGATGGAGGAAGAAAAGAAACAAGGCCCCCGTCTATATATCTATCTGTCTCTCTGTGTGTGTGTCTCTCTCTCTCTCTCTCTCTCTCTCTCTCCATCTGTCTCTCTGTCTGTCTGTCTGTCTGTCTGTCTCCTCTGCTCCTCATATCTCCTTGTCTGTCTGTCAGTCCCGTCTCCCGTCACGGCAGTAAATTAACCAGGAGACGTCGTAATGTTTTTTTGCCTCTTCGGCATCCTTTCAAAAACTTTGTTTTGCTAATTAGGCAACAGGAGATTTCCAGCGTGGCGTGTCTCCTCCTGCATGTGGGAGCGATATGCACCGTGCACGTGCTGCACAGACTACCCTGCACTGCACCACATGACTACTGCAGAGCCCCTCTGAAATGTTTGATGAATGTGTGTGCGTGTGTGTGTGTGTGTGCGAGCGTGTGTGTGCGTGTGAAATTGTATTACTATACTTGTGAGGGCCAAATGTCCCCGCAAGTATATAGGAAGGAGAAATGTCTTGTGTGTGTGTGTGTGTGTGTGTGTGTGTGTGTGCGTGTGTGCGTGTGCGTGCGTGCATGGCATGCGTGCGTGCATGGCGTGCATGGCATGCGTGCGTGAATGGCGTGCATGGCATGCGTGCGTGCATGGCGTGCATGGCATGCGTGCGTGCATGGCGTGCATGGCATGTGTGCGTGCATGGCGTGCATGGCGTGCGTGCATGGCGTGCATGGCATGCGTGCGTGCATGGCGTGCATGGCGTGCGTGCATGGCGTGCGTGGCATGCGTGCGTGCATGGCATGTGTGGCGTGTGTGCGTGAGTGTATATTTATCACATACTCAGCCTTAATTAGCCCTCCTGGGTGTGAGCCGGAGTGATAAAAGGAGTGAGAGGGTGATAAGTGATATCATACCCTGTGATCATGTGACCCGGAAAGTTCTACATCAACCACATGACCTCCTCCCCCCTGGCATGGCCAGCATGCAACCATGCAGACCTCCTCCTCCCTGGCATGGCCAGCATGCAGCCATGCAGACCTCCTCTCTGGCATGGCCAGCATGCAGCCATGCAGTCGTCCTCCTCCCTGGCATGGCCAGCATGCAGCCATGCAGACCTCCTCTCTGGCATGGCCAGCATGCAGCCATGCAGTCGTCCTCCTCCCTGGCATGGCCAGCATGCAGCCATGCAGACCTCCTCTCTGGCATGGCCAGCATGCAGCCATGCAGTCGTCCTCCTCCCTGGCATGGCCAGCATGCAGCCATGCAGTCCTCCCCCCTGGCATGGCCAGCATGCAGCCATGCAGTCGTCCTCCTCCCTGGCATGGCCAGCATGCAGCCATGCAGTCGTCCTCCTCCCTGGCATGGCCAGCATGCAGCCATGCAGTCGTCCCCCTCCCTGGCATGGCCAGCATGCAGCCATGCAGTCGTCCTCCTCCCTGGCATGGCCAGCATGCAGCCATGCAGTCGTCCTCCTCCCTGGCATGGCCAGCATGCAGCCATGCAGTCGTCCTCCTCCCTGGCATGGCCAGCATGCAGCCATGCAGTCGTCCTCCTCCCTGGCATGGCCAGCATGCAGCCATGCAGTCCTCCCCCCTGGCATGGCCAGCATGCAGCCATGCAGTCGTCCTCCTCCCTGGCATGGCCAGCATGCAGCCATGCAGTCGTCCTCCTCCCTGGCATGGCCAGCATGCAGCCATGCAGTGTTGTTTCTGGCAGTATTAGTCATAGTCTCTTGAATTGTTTTAGTCAACATTTTACTCCCCTGGAATGTTTTAGTGTTAGTCTAGTTTTAGTCGACTAAATCTACGGTTGATTTAGTCGACTAGTTTCGTGTTTCGGCGGGCCTTGTTGCCGTCGTACTGGCTGATTTTTCGCTTGCTGAAAATGGCCAATCAGAATGCCTGTGATTGGTTATAGCTGATTTGCACATTATTTTAAAATATATATTTGTTTGTGCATAGCTAAAACTGTGTGTGCTACTATTGCTACTTTTGAATTTGAATCCTGAATTTTACTTCATTTAAAGTACAATTAGACACTAGGCTATACAGCCTCGCTGAAAAAGGCAGCATAATCAAGAATAAAACCCGGGGGACCACTGGACCAGTGTTGTTTTCGTCGACTAAAACTAGGACGAAAAATGTCCGTCGACTACCTCTTTCCACTGACGAAAAGTCTAAACACTAAAACATTCCAATGTGACTGAAACTAAATGAAAACTATTCAAGAGACTGACTAGAACTAAAATCAAACTTTGCCGCCAAAAACAACACTGCGGTGGACCCCGCGGTCAGTGAAGTATACGGTTTATGAAAATCCATAACATCGTTAAAGTGACACGGTTAAAGAAATAAAACACAGAGCCGCGAAAAAACAGAAAAACACATAAAACATCAGGCCTTAAAAAACAAATGGCAAAATCTGGAATATTCCAGAGCCTGACTGAGGTCAGGAGAACCCCATGCAGGGCCTGCGGGCTGCAGCTGTGACTGAGGTCTCCTTCCCAGCCTCCATGCAATGTGCCCGCATAGTATAATAAATACATGTGTACAGTATGTGAGCATGGTGCTGTGACAACAACTGCTGTAACATCACGCAGCTGTCTGCTTTAACATGAGAGCTGCAGTACAGCAAGAAACCACGTCTGCTCTGAACTGGCTTTGGTTTAACCCATTCTCATGGGGCGGGAACTCCTTTTGGTGTTTTAAGCATTATGTTAAGTCATTTATATGTTAGCATAAACCCCAGTTGCAGGTGCCACCATGCGCGTTCAAGACGGAGTTCGCCCCCGGACATGGGAAAGAAAGAATTCAACTTTAGCCGTTGAAAAATAGCAGATCTACAAGCTCGTAGGGCGGTACCGAGTGCTGCGCTAGAGCTTGTAGGTCTGCTATTTTTTTTTTATCGTGAAAATGTGGCGCAAATCTTGGAATATATACCGGTATTTGTTAACAGCAAAAAAAAATAACTCCAATATTTGCTTCTGCGGGGGGTCACTGGAACTACATATTTTCAGACCGGGGTCACAATGGGGGGCACGGTGGCACAGTCGCCTCACAGCTAAAGCACCTTCAGGATGGGTGCTACAGTATATAGCAACAAAAGTGGTTCCCAATATATGATTAGGAACCAAATAAGACATGTTGGTGTCATTCTGCACCATTGTGTTTAGAGTGTATACTGCTGCTAGAGAAATGACATTGACCTGGGGCTTGACCTTGCAGTTGAAGCCAAGGGGGGGGACCATCATTAATGTTGACCTGTCACCCCGCCCCTGTCCAGATAAGAGTGAGGGATGATCCTCTGCCCTCCTTTTATTTTCACTTTCCTTTTCCCTTCATCCTTCCACCTAGCCTGTGGTGGAAAGTATAACCAACTAACCAAGTACAGTTACTCATTGAGTATTTCCAATTTCCAACGCTTTGACTTTTACTCCACCACATCTCAGAGGCAAATATTATACTTTTACTCCACTGCAATTATTACAATTTACTATTTATATACAATTTACTCCGCTTTGAGTGTGTGTGTGTGTGTGTGTGTGTGTGTGTGTGTGTGTGTCTGTGTCTGTGTGTGTGTGTGTGTCTGTGTCTGTGTCTCTGTGTGTGTGTGTGTGTGTGTGTGTGTGTGTGTGTGTGTGTGTGTGTGTGTGCGTGTGCGTGTGCGTGTGCGCGTGCGCTTAAATAATAATGAGTAAAATAATTAATTTGTCATGGTATTTTTTTTATATATTTTTTTATCTTAAATATTTATTTCAAGATTTAACTATACTATGTGAGTTCCAATGATCCAATGAGGCCGGAACACTGTAGTCAACTGATTGATCTTTAAAATGAACATGCTCTGAAAATGCACGTGGGACACCCGTCTGACCACTTATAGGCTACAGGCGAACAGTCGACGCCAGCGTCCTCACTTCCCATGCACATTCACACACCAATGGTGGCGAGCTCACACCGACCGACTCATTGGAGGCAATGTACGGTTCAGTGTTTTGCCCAAGGACACTTCGACATGTGGACAGGAGCAGCCGGGATTCGAACCGCCGACCCAGAGATCATTGGACGACCTGCTCTACCTCCTGAGCCACAGCCGCCATGAAATGGAAGGGCATTGTTTTCAAGTTCAGAAAAGGTTGTGAACCGCTGCTTCATTATGGGATGAACCTCAGTTTGAAGGAGTACAGTCGAGAAGTGAAAGACGAACAAGAATGCATGGAAACTTCAGTACAGTAGCCTATACAGTATAGCTTCCAACCGCAGTCCTCCCTCCGCTTCCGTTTCTCTCATTCCTCATTCGCTCTCACCTCATCCCACACCTCCATAACTCCCCCTGCTTATTCTCCATCTCTATACCTACGGTATCCCAGGTCTGCCCCGCTTTAAGCCATTAAGACCGGAGGCTGACTCTATACGAATGCCATCAGTAGTTCCCAGATATTTTTGAGTCAAGGACCACCACCCAAAAGGACATATCCCACCCACCCCAGTGTTAAAGACATTCTACATTATTGAAAAAAACACTTTCAAGATTTTTTTTAAATGTAAAAAAAATAGCAGATGTACAAGCTTGCGAGCTATTTTTGAGAACCACTGTTCTGATCCATTGTTCTAAATGCTAAGAGTTTTTAGAAAAAAGGGTCATGTAGAGAAGCAGATGACAGTGAAGGGTTGTCTATACGTATACCACCCAAGCATTGGTGCCATTAGATTTTAACCACTTTAAGGCATCATTTTATATACATTTTATATATAATGCAATAGTATAACGTGGGAGCACGGTGGCACAGTTGGTAGTGCTGTTGCCTCACAGCTAGAAGGTCCTGGGTTCGATTCCCGCTGGAGACGTTGTGGGCGTGCTCTCTCCTCCGCGTCAGTGCCCATACCTGAGGCGGGGTTGGTGAAAGGGCCTTTCTGTGTGGAGTTTGCATGTTCCTCCGTGTCCCTATAGGGTAGGTACCCTCACATGTTCTCCCCGTGTCCCCTAGGGTAGGTACCCTCACATGTTCTCTCCGTGTCCCCTAGGGTAGGTACCCTCACATGTTCTCTCCGTGTCCCCTAGGGTAGGTACCCTCACATGTTCTCTCCGTGTCCCCTAGGGTAGGTACCCTCACATGTTCTCTCCGTGTCCCCTAGGGTAGGTACCCTCACATGTTCTCTCCGTGTCCCCTAGGGTAGGTACCCTCACATGTTCTCTCCGTGTCCCCTAGGGTAGGTACCCTCACATGTTCTCTCCGTGTCCCCTAGGGTAGGTACCCTCACATGTTCTCTCCGTGTCCCCTAGGGTAGGTACCCTCACATGTTCTCTCCGTGTCCCCTAGGGTAGGTACCCTCACATGTTCTCTCCGTGTCCCCTAGGGTAGGTACCCTCACAAAAAACATGCAGTAGTCCTGCATGGTCTCTAAACTACCTCCCCCCTGATGGAGGGGAAAGGAACTAGTCGGAATAACGTGTTCCATCCACGCGCCACGTCCGTGTGTCCCCCCCGCCCCCGTCCCCGGGCTGGCAGAGGAAGCGCAGCGCCCAGGATTACATTAGATAATTGACACTGGGTGAAAAAATGGGTTGCAAAATCGTGGTAAAAAAACAATAGTATAAAGTTTCTCATAACGGCAAATGCACAATTCTTTTTTACTTTGTAAGCTAGTTATTCTAATGCAATGTGACGCAGATCTCTTTTCACATCTCTTCATTCCCTTGTATAATTATAGCCTGTACATAAAAAAGACATGTTTGGTGTGTTTAATTTTTACTTTGGCATCGATGTAAACGTATGTTGTCTCGTGCCAATTAAACCCCATTGAATTGAAATGGACGTGCCTGGAATAGGGACTCTATAGTGACTGGTATGTGTGGTTATAGGCCTAACGTCGACATTAAAAAAATGTCTTCTAAATCATGACAAATTTATGAAAAACCTCATGTTTCTGTATCAGTAGTTCTCAATATTTCATGTCAAGGACCCCAAAAATTATATGTAATTGGTATGTAAAAGCTCTACAAGCTTGTAGAGCTTGTAGATCTGCTATTTTTCAATAGCTAAAGTACAACGTAACGCTTAAAACACCAAAAGGGGTTCCCGCCCAAAATGGGTTAAAAACCAGCTCAAACTGAACAACCAATATGTCAATTTGAAGCTATGATTCCCTGCTTTCATATGACATGACAATTAAAAAAAATCCAATGGCAGACAGTCCCTCAGTCAAATTTGGCCACATATTATGGCCAGTACAGAATTTATTCCATATGTTGATCTGCCAAAGCGCTAGGTTTTATTCTGTTTTATCTTTGCATTAACGTGACAACACAGATGACGTCACAGGTGTATCATGCTCCAGTGCAGGCAGGCAGACAGACAGACAGACAGACAGACAGACAGACAGACAGACAGACAGTATGTCTGGGAGCAGGTAGGATTGTCTTTCAGGAGCACCGCGAGGCTCAACCATGTGAAGCTCCATTCAACCCTATATGGTGTATAGTCCGTGTTGATTGCTACCAGCTGTACCACAGACAGTGTACTGTACACACACACACACACACACACACACACACGCACACACACACACACACACACTATCTGGATGCTACAGTATACTTGAGTGTGTGTGGTTGTGTATTCTTTCATATTACTATACTTGTGAGGGCCAAATGTCCCGGCAAGTATAGTAGAATTTGATTTGCGTGCGTGTGTGCGTGAGTGAGTGAGTGACAGACAGACGGACGGACGGACGGACAGACAGGGTTTCTTTATTTTGTCTCCTGAACTGGAGAAACGTGTCTTGGACCCCAAGGACCCGCCCTGCAGCATACAGATACAGATACAGCTACACAATACAAGACAACAAAGGCACACAACATTTAAATACCACACACCAACATACTATAGTGCAAAAGAGGTGGAAGAACATCACCTCCAAACCTTTGACCCCTACCCCAAGTCTGCCCTCTGCAAGGACTCTGTTAAGCCATTTTTGGCGGGAACGCCTTTTGGTGTTTGTAGCAATATTTTATACTTCAGCTATTTGAAAATTGCAGATAGCAGATCTACAAGCTTTTTTTTTTTTTTATCCTAAAAATCTTTCAATATATATTCTTTCAAATCGAACGTTTTTTTTACTCAAATCTTTGCTTCTGAGAGGTCCCTGGAACAACATATTTTCATTATATTATTATGCACGCAAATATAATACAGACAGAGAGAGACCCAGAGAGAGTGGGGAGTGGTTGCACTATAGGATGGTTGTGTTGGCCATGCAGAGGGGGACGCTGAGGTGAGTTATATCCCCCCGCCGGCCCCCAGAACAGGACACCCCCCGTGGGTTTATCTAATGAAGGTCCCGCGGTGGAGACGGGAGCAAGCAGAATGGAGGACCTTCTGGCTTCACTTCAGAGACAGACCCGGAGAGAGAAGGAGATACTCTGTCTTATATAGGCAAGAAGATACGCTGCCAAAATACCATCCCTAATATCGGTGTGCGTGCGCACGCGTGCATGCACGTGTGTGTGTGTGTGTGTGTGTGTGTGTGAGTGTGTGTGTGTGTGCGCGCGCCACGCAACAACACTAAGTAACAAAAGACAGAAAGATGGATGGAGAGTGCATGTGAGCTGTCTCTCTGCTAGTCGTTGGGTGAGTGAGTGTGTGTGTGTTGTGCGTATTATAGATGCGTATGGAAGCCCCCGCGCGTAAAGCTCCTCTTTCGATGTGCTTTTTCCATCTTTGTCTCCTGACATGATATAGAGACTAGTAGTGGGAATGTGGGTGTAGACGGAGCAGCAGTGTACATTGGGAGAATGGGTCAGGGCAGTGGTTCTCAAACCCTTCAAGGAACCTCCCTAACTCTGAGTTTGCAGACTGCTATCGTTCCATTTTGGTCCTCTACTATACCCGGTCATTTAGCTGGAGACCGGGTTTATGCCGGGTCCATTTGGTTCTCTACTATACCCGGTCATTTAGCTGCAGGAGACTGGGTTTACGGGTCCATTTGGTTCCATTTGTACACTCAAGGCCCCTTTTCCACCGGGGTTGAACTGGTTCACTTATTTTATTCCCCCACATAATATTGAACCAGTTCAGTGTGTTTTCCACTGGAAATGAATTGGTTCAGAACCCTAGAAGTTGGTTCAGAACCCTAGAAGTTGGTCTGGAACTGGAACCAAAAAAAATTCCGCCGGTTCCGTGAAAGAACTAAGGTTCCAAGTATAGATGTCCAGATACTGTATCGGTATCGGCCCTTTTTAGTCACATCGGTATCGGCGAATATGCCAGTCTAACCACCGATCCGACATGTATTTGAGCCGTGACTATGGCTCCAAACCCTGAACTCTTATTATGGCATGACCATTCATTTGTGTTTAGTTCATGTTCTGTAATGCCTTGAATGTTAAAGCGCAAATAACATGCATTTTAAAACTGCTTTTAATATTTAATATCATATTGTCTATGTCCCTCAAAGTTATTTCTAATGGTTTGAGCCTCAATCACCACTCTGATATAACCAGGCCTTGTCATTTCTTTCTGGACTTTGAAAGCAGTTTTAGATGCAGTACCACAATGTCCTGAGGTGGTGGGGGTGCTGATATGCAGATTATTTAATATTTGAGTCATTATAATACTGATGCTAGATAAAACCAGGCTTGTTTCCATTACATGCCAACTTGGAAAATCAACAATGGTGGACATTGTAAACAAAGCGGAAATGCAAATTTGGAACTGAAGACTAAAGAAGAGGAGGAATTATACAAAGTAGGGTGACATTGATGACATCACGATGAGACCAAAATCAGTTGAGCTGTTCCAGAGAGCAATTTCCATTAAAGCACCTGTATGATATGAAAGCCTGATTGTTCAAAATTGGTTATTTGTGGGGATAGAAAACACATATGGGAGCCCCAAAAACACAAAAGAAATGGAAAAAGTTGAATTTTATGTTATAGGTCCTTTAAGAAGGGAAGCGCTTGTCATGTGTGTTGCCTTTGAACACTTGTTACTACACAATTGTTCCGCATTGTGGTGTTTGGTTTTGGTACTGTTAACTCTGTTGTTGTTTTGGTTGTGTCTTATTTTGTAGTATTGTTCTGTGCCTTCCTGCCTCCTCTTGTTGGTGTTTCCTGTTCTGTCTTACCTACCTGATTGTTATATCCTAGTCACCTGTGTGCTGTTTGCCTGTTAGCCTATCCTGTGTTTGATTGTATATTGAGTTCACCTGTGTCCTGTTACCCCTGTATATTTAAGCCCTTTGTTTGCTGTGTGTCCTTGTAGGTCTGTAGACCTATGTCGAGTGAGTTTTGTGTCTGAAACGTCTTGCCTATGTTTTGCCTTTTGGAATATCCCTGATTTATAGTCAAACAATCTTGAGGATAATCTACTCTGCATCTGGTTGCCTGATTTTGGGTCCTAGTCCAAACCCATTCCTGACATTGACACTCGCAGGTAAATAAAATGTTGGGGCATGTGGAGTCTGCTAGTAACACGAGATAAAATAAGTAATTTTCTTTTCTTTAAAATTATTTATTATAAATATTATTCTCTGGTATCGGTATATTCAGTATTCGGTATCGGCTAACACAGAAATTGTGGTATTGGGATCGGATCGGGAGCGAAAAAAGTGTACATCCCTATAGTTCCAAAAATCCAGAACGGAACCAGTTCCAAAACCAAAGTTATTTCTGTGGAAAAGGGGCCTCAGAGTTACAGACCGGACCGCCTGGAGCCGCTTCAATGACCACTGGGGGTCCCCGGACCCCACTTTGAGAACCACTATACTAGGCTTATGGCCTGTACGTCATATTTTTCAATAATAAAAATAAACAAATATATCCTATTCGTGAAAAAATTATCTGTTCATTCGCTAAAACACTAAAAGGGACTGCATGGGGGTTTATTTTCATCTCTGTGTTCTCAAAAGAGAGTAACTTCGTAAACCATGCAGTCAAACAGATATGGGCCGACTCCAATCATGAACCAATCAAGTATAGAGGCATTGACCCTTGGCGTTCTAGATGCAATTGTTGAGCAAGAGTTTCATCAATGGCAGACAAAACGACAGCATATAATACCAAGAGGAAGAAGAAAGACTTGGACAGAGCCCCACTGCCAAACTGGAATAACTAACAGAATCCACAAGGTGGTGAGAGCTTTGGGAGCATGTGGGGCTGAACACAGAACACAGTAACTCTTAAAAGTTGTCTTTTTGAAGGTGCAGTAAATTATTTTTTTTGGTAAGACTTTACTGAACAGTCTATAATGCATTATAGTCGCATTGTAATGAACATATAAGGCATTATACAATAACCTCTCCATATTCAAACTTTTTTCAGATTTTTGAGCAGTGCCTCAACCGCTCCAATGAACAGCTGTGTGTGTCTGTCCGTCCGTATGTATGTATTTGGTTAAAATGGGTAGGGTTTAAAAAAAGGCAAAAGCATGCTCTGTTGCACTGGCCTAAAAGTGGGTCCTTAAAAACTGCTTCAACTTCTGAGATGTATGTATTTGGTTAAAATGGGTAGGGTTTAAAAAAAGGGCAAGAGCTTGCTCTGGTGCACTGGCCTAAAAGTGGGTCCTTAAAAACTGCTAAAACTTCTGAAATGTATGTATGTAGGTATGTATGTGTGTATGTATTTTAAAAGGGCGGGCTTTTTTGTAAAAATCCCTGCCCGCAATACCTTCATATATTTAAAAATAAGTCCAAAATAGGGTTACCAGTGAAGGGCAACATGCCTATTCACTGGGGACTATGCAAGGCAGAGGCGTCCACCCCCCTGAGTCCAAGTTAGACTAGACCGCATACCTGCATGTATGTACTGTATGTATGTATGTATGAGTACGGTGACCTATCTATAGTGGCACTGTTGAGCAGCGTGACTGTGTGTGTCACTATGTATGTCCCTACTGTATGTATGTCTGTTTAGGCAGCACGCACACACACACACACACATTCTGCACCGCTCAGTTCACACGTTGGTCGCACTACAGCGTCACATAAAAGCATCAAAAGTGGCAGATCCGCAAGCTCGGAACAGATCTGCCACTTTTGCAGTTTTTTTTTTTTTTTTTTAATCCCGAAAAGTCTGCAGTTTTTGACGTGTATGAGGTTTCCACCCGACAAAAACGATTTAGAAATATCACTCGTCACCCACACATGCAGGGCCCTCAGCGTTGTTATGCGTATATATATAGCATATAATATCCAGAGGCGCGGAGAGAGACAGAGAGAGAGAAAGATTGGGGGGGAAGAGAGATCGCGTTTCCATGCTGATTCAATATACTCACAGACTTTGCCCCACTGAGTTACTCACATTCACACACCGGCTGGATTGATCCTGACCCTCCCGCGACTTCTAAAGCCAATAAACAGCTATGACATGCCGATCAGGGAGAAGTGAAACTGTTACTTTTGGCTCCCTGTTCCGCGCTTTGATGTGAAATCGCAGGAGGGCCTCGGCTGATAGACTAAATATATACAGAGGAATCTGCGCGCCTCGGCTCTTGTTTTGTGTTCCTTTCAAAAACCTTGTATAGAAAGACGGAGAGAGAGAGAGAGCGGCGGCGGTGGGGGGGGGGGGGGGGGGGAAGAGAGAGAGAGAGAGAGTCATGGTTGGCTAATGAAAATCGTCTGTCGGGCCCGGTGATTGATTGTGCGAACAGCCAATTGGAACCCTGCTATTCACCGAAAATTGATTTCACATAAACCAACAGTGGCACCGCTGGTCGCTTGGTTTTCATTGGACGTGCGGGGCTGGATTCTTGCCCTTTCATCCATGATGTGCATCCAATGAAAAAGAGAAGAGAATCCAGACAGCGTTTGTTATAGATCCCCTAGAACCATGTGTGCAACTGTGCAAATAATAACATTTTTCTTTCTGCGGAAACATAAGAAAGAAAACCCAAAAGAGGGTGGAGGGTGGACGAAAGTAAAGCAAAAAATGAAAACGAATAAAAAAATATATATAAAAAATGCGAAGGCCCCCGCCCCCTTCCCCTCCCAAAAAACAACTAAAAATATACGATGCGAGTTAAAGAAAAAAAGGAGACGATATCAAGAAAAATAAATCACAAGAACAAGAACCCAGAGAGAAGATACGAGAGTTGGAAGAGAAGAGGATAGGGAAGAAGAGGAGGGGGGAAAAAAAGAAATCCAAGCGCGTGCCAGAAGAATTAGACGAACGTATATCATGTGAAAATGACTTCTTTACGAAGCGCGGGTCATATACCTGTGGAGGGCTTTAATCCATTCAGGACGGGGAACGGCCTTTTGGTGTTTTTAAGCATCATGTTGTACTTTAGCTATTGAAAAACAGCAGATCTACAAGCTCATAGTGCGGCACTCGGTGCCGCGCTATGAGCTTCTAGGTCTGCCATTTTTGAAAAATGTGGCGCAAATCTTTGAGTATACATTCTTTCAGAGCGAACGTTTTAATTTGAACTCAAATCTTTGCTTCCGGGAGATCCCCGAAACAACATATTTTGAGACGGGGGGGGTCCGCGGCCAATTACATGGTAGACCTACATTTTTTAGGGCCCTTGACATGAACTAGTTTGAGAACAACTGACATATAGAAACACAGGTTTTCTCAGAGAACGGTCAGTATTTACAAGACATTTTGTTAGACTAGTCCTCAGGTCTAACGGGGTTAAGAAGCCCCCGTGAGTTATCATGCCCATCATCATACCACGCTGTCAGTGCCTTATTATTTGGCGGATTGCTGACGCTTGTATAATGTTTCACTCTCCCCCCAGTTCCCCCCCCCCCCTCTCCTCCCCGAGTACCCCTTCTCCGCTGCGACCCTGTGAGAGCTATACCCATGTTCATATCTGGTGGAGACTTATTTTTCTCTTCTTTTTTTTTTCTTTCTTATTTATTTTTTCTTTCCCTTCTCCTCCTGGAACTTCATAAGGTTTTCCCAGCGCAAAGCCGCAAGACTGATTTAGCTGTAATCTTATCCTATGTCTTTATAGAAGCCAGATCGGTCTCGTCGTCGCGCTGGCTTGTGCCACGATGCCGGCTCGGCCGCCCCGACGACTCCGCTCTGCAGACGCATCAGATAGAACATGAGCCGTCCAAATGACAGCCCGTCGCCTCTCTAAGTTACAGGGTGCACCGCTCGGGAAGAGCCCACGCTTTCACACACACACACACACACACACACACACTGTTGTGGGCTGTATAGGTGGAAGGACGAACAAAATGGGGGGGGGGGGGAAACGATATAAAATAGCTCAAAAAGCCATCGCGACGACCCAGCAGACGATTGTGAAACAAGAGTATGGTATCGCGTTGAGCGCAGATAAATCGCACTGATGAGGGCTGGACAGTCTGTAGGCCTATAGATCGCTGCTTCTCAGACTTTTTCGTGCCAAGGAAGGAAGGAAGGACACCCCCCCCCCCCCCCCCCCAATGTTTTTTTATATATATTTCACACACACTGTACTATAATTTTCAAAATGTTTTGGGTTGGTTTGTCTGAAGTTTTTAAGTGCAATCTGCTTGTTTAGTTCAATTGTATGTTGTTTTATTAAGTATGTAGTCTGTTTTGGATGATAGACTTTACCTTAAATTGGGACACGTCTCGATTCAAAGATTTGCACCACATAGTCAAAAAATTTCAAAAATAGCAGATCTACAAGCTATAGTTGCAATAGGGTTGCATCTCGCTGACTTTGATTTGGACATTCTGAGTCAGTGAGTGTTGCCTAATGTCCATTTCTGTCCCCCTCCCCCCCTCCCCCCCCACCCCCGTATAGAAAGAAGCCAGCAGAAGAAACACCCCCCCCCCCCCCCCCCCCCCCCCCAGACGCGACGCCTCCCATTCCACATGCATCAACATGTCCACAGGTCATTGAGAGGAGGAGACCAGAGACGAGAGGTGAACTCTAGATGCATTCACACTCGCCGCTAAATGCTCCAACGTGTGTCCGCTGGAAACTGACAGGTGTCCGTCGTCGGCACACTTGTTTTACCCAATTCATATTCCTCTATCTTCCCCTCTCTCTCTCTCTCTCTCTCTCTCTCTCTCTGTTGTCCCCCATGCCTTCCATCTGTCTTTCTCAGTATAACTCCTCCCTCCTTCCTTCTCCCCCCCCCTGTGTTTTGCTCTCCCCCTCCTCATTGTCTTTCTTTCTCTCCCTCTTTCCTTCCCCCTCCTCCCTCCTTCTGTCCCATGCATGCACCCCTCACCTCTCTCTCTCTCTCTCTGTCTCCCTCCCTCGGGAGTCAGTTTAGCGTCACCCGATATCCTCCCATGCCAACATTGTGAAATATTGGGGCCACAATCACAGTGGGACTCTGATGACATATCAGTCTGCTCCGGGCCACCGGGGCTATTTGTATACCGGTTGATGTGGGCGGCGGGGGGGGACAGGGGGGACGGGGGGATTTAAGCCTAAATCCGGGTACGCTCCGCCACGTTGTGAAAACAGCCCGACCTATACAAATACAAAGCTCACGACGCGTCAAAGTGTGACTCGGCCTTCGGAAACGGGGAGAGTTTCCATGTTTTGCCGGTGGGCGCTTGAGGAGACGCAATTCGGTCCGTATAACATTTCACAAATAAAAGAAAATTTGCGAAAGTATAGATGATCCTCGGGCTTACAAACTCGCTCTGCACACTTGCGCTCCCGCACACATACACTCACATGTGTGTGTATACACTACGTACATTATGCCATAACAGTTGTGTGGCAAATACATAACACAATCTCTTGTTAGCAGGTTAACTAGTGCATCATGTTCGGCCCGTTAACAGATTGATACGAGGGGTTCCATTCCTCCACGCACCGATGCAGAGAGATATGTGAGGAGCGTATACTGTATGTGGGGAGAGAGATATCTGCCGGGAGCACTCTCTCTCTCTCTCTCTCTCTCTCTCTCTCTCTCTCTCTCTCTCTCTCCCCACAAAATGCACATGTCAGAGCGTGCTTCCTGGAGGCATTACCTCGGGTTATCTGATCCCACAACATAACACGGAGCTATAACATCTATCTGGGTCATATTATTCTCGCCACTTGCCGGGGGGTGTGGAAAGAAACCTTGCATGTCCAAAAAAGGGGTTATGCGTTTTCAGGATTAGAAAGTGGCAAAAATAGCAGATCTACTAAGCTCCAAAGCATGTCGCGTCCTGCGACATTTATTTTATTTTATACATCTCCTGTGTTTGCTGCTTTTTGTGTGACACTGCATGGAGATGAGGTTCCTGGCCGACAGTAGCCTCGGAAACCCAGACGTTTTTATTTCCAGGGAGGGGAAAAAAAGTCCACTTCAATTCGGCATAGAGTAGCACAAACGTCTATCACTCTCTGCTGATTAAATTGACGCACACGCGTGTACACACACACACACACACACACACACACACACAGCTGCCTATGCCATAGAAAGCATAGGTGGACCCCAGGCTAGGCCAACATGGCTTTACTGCACGGTAAATACCCCATTCTCCTGTCTCCCCCCGTCTTCACCCTGTGTCTATCTATTTGTCTTTTAATATAGCATGCCTTAATGTGTTGTTTTCATTTGCTGGGGGAATATTGTTTCAGCATGTGACATGTTTTCCAGTATACTGATGTATGTGCAGATTTTAACCATTTGAGCCTTAAAGGGATAGTTCAGATTTAAGTTAATCTTAAGTTGTATGAAATACTTGCCATTATTATAGTGGTTGCAACTGTATTAATTGATTGCCCGAGTCCCATGGTGGGAGTTCTGCTCTGTTTTTAGTGAATATTAAGTAGTTCCGGTCATTTTGTGGGGGGCACTGGGGCCACGCAGTAAAAGTAAATTAATCCACAAAACTAACATAATTTGTATTGTTGACCTATTTCTAAAATATTATTGCGACTTTCGTTCAACTTTGACCCCTCTATCACATGGAACTATTTTTTGGGCATAGTGATGTGGACACAAAAAACATAGTTCTGTGTGATAGAAAGGTAAAAAAAAGAACGAAAGTTGCACTAATATTTTAGAAATAGGTCAACAATACAAATAACGTTAGTTTTGTGGATTAATTTACTTTTACTGCGTGGCCCCCAGTACCCCCCACAAAATGACCGGAACTACTTGATATTTCACCAAAACCAGAGCAGAACTCCCACCACGGGACTCTGGCAATCAATTAATACAGTTGCAACCACTATATTAATGGCAAGTATTTCATACAACTTAAGTTCAAAAAATCTGAACTATCCCTTTAAGCCAAATTCCAATACCCAACATCTCGGCCACTCGCTCACTCACACTCAGTCACTCCAGCATGGTGGTGTTACGGTGAAATTGGTGACCTGCTGAAATATGTCACAATCGTGTAGACAATCACATAATGTCAGTGTCCGAACATACACGTAAATCATTGCAATGTTGGTAGTGCACCAGTATGGCCTGCCTGTGTCAAGCCTGTGTATACGCTGGTGGTTTCCCCGACGAGGGCCCAGGTGGACATGGTTTGAAAACCTATACCGTATACCTATTGTTCTTTTTAATGGATACTGACTACATGCTAACCAGTGGCTTTAGTTACAGTATGTTTGTAGAACTGTGTACGCTTCAGAGAGAGAGAGAGAGGAATGTGCGGACAGAGTGAATAGAACTTCCACACATCAAAATCACCAGTGTTAAATTGTGAGTGAGTGTAAGCATTTTTGTAATAATGGACCCTTATGGGTGTGTCTCTGTCTCACCTGTTGGGAGAAAACAGCCAATAGCCTACCAAAGTAACTCAGAGTAGTGTCTAGTCAGTGGTGTAAAGTAACTAAGTACATCTATTTAAGTACTAACATTTTGAGGTATGAGAGTATTTCCAAATTCCTGTACTTTTAAGGTCCCGGCACACAGAGCACGTTTTCGGATTTTTAGCTGCGTTTTTTTCGTCTGTTTTCCGGGAAAAACCGCATCCAGTGTGCAACCACCTTTACTCCGTTACTATAATATAATAATAATAATAACCACCTTTACTCCTTTACATCTATAATAATAATAATAATAACCACCTTTACTCCGTTATATCTCAGAGGCAAATGTTGTACCGGCTTTTACTCCACGATACAATTATTTGAAAATGTTGGTCTAGTTACTTTTATAATGAACTACTTCAGCCCTACATATCATGTTATCGCTACACAGTGCGACACGTTGTGGGCTTGTAGATCGGCTATTTTCATTACGACGGCATCAAGGCCTGCCAAAATACATTTTGTTCGACTAAATCAACTGTAGATTTAGACTAACACTAAACATTCCAGGTGACTAAAATGTGACTAAATCTAAATAAACTATTCAAGACTAAAACTAAAATCTAAATCTGCTGCCAAAAACAACACTGGTCCCGAGTGTGTGGTTATAGGGGATGTATTCGGCCGTGCGACTCAGCCAAGTCTAAAGCCTCCCAAGGTCGAGAAATAGTTTGGGTGACACTTTTGACAGACACCACGAACTCGCCTTGTCAGCTGACGGGGCGGCGGGCAAGAAAAGCAATTTTGTTTCCCGCAAGCGTCGCAAAGATTAGTCGGGTTTTTGGGCCGTGGCATGTGTAAACTTGGCAGGTCGGCGCGGCGTGGATTTTTTTGCGGAGGGCTGTAGAGGAATGTGGAATATGTCGAGAAATCAGGGAGGAATGGGAGCTGGAGAGAGAGCAACAACCATCGAGGGGATCAAAGCGAGGCGGAGGGGGTCACGGCCGCACCGCAGACCCCACAAACCAAAAAGGGGTAACGGTACATCTTAGTACGGACATAGAGCGGCCACAGAACAGAACACAAAGGGAGGTCAATAGCAACACACGCACACACATTGTATATGCTAATGAAAATACTGTAGGCCGTGTTGGCTGTTAGTTTGACCAGCATTTTCATTGAATAAACAAAACAAAGTGGAAAGCGTAGAATTTAAGCAATATAATTTAACATAACACAACTGGCTGTAATGTATTCTGTCAGATGTATTTAATTTAATTTACATTTATTTTAAGCGAGAGACAGTGTATAATGTGAGGTGATCAACACTTTAATTAAAAGTGTTGATCAAATCGGGGGAAAAAACACTGCGTCGAAGGTTGGCGTTTTCCCGCTCTCTCTCCCTCTGCTTCGGTTCCTTCGTTTAGGACGCACCGTGCGTCCTAAACAGTGTTGTTTTGGTCGACTAAAACTACGACGAAAAATTATCATCGACTACCTTTTTTCACTGACCACAACTAAATGAAAACTAAGCTATAATGACTCAAACTAAGACTAAATATATTGACAATTTCGTCAACAAATAAAAACCAAATGTTAGGAAGGGACTAGTGGACTAGAGATCCAGTGTAAGTCATTTTACACTTGGTTGCATGCTGAAAATAGCCGATCTGCAAGCTCGCAACGCGTCGCAGAGCGTCGACTAAATCTACAGTTGATTTAGTCGACTAAAATGTCTCATTCTCATAAAATCGCATGATATTTAGTCGACTAAAACTAGACTAAAGACTAAAACATTCCGGGTGACTAAAATGTGACAAAAACTAAATTAACACTATTCCAAAGACTAACTAAAATATAAATTTGCTGCCAAAAACAACAACACTGGTCCTAAAACATGTGCGTGACGTGAGTCCATTAAGGTTTGACACGGTGACTTCCTTCAGGCGGCCCGAGGCCGCTCGCTGGCGGTGACAGCTCAGCGCATGGTGGCACTTTATATACAGTAGCTTGCACTGTTTGATCAGCCATGCAGCCGTATAGGTGATCTATGTATGTATGCTTGTCACCCTCTCTCTGTCCTTTTATCACTCCCCACACCCCCCATGGAGGCATTTAAACCATTCAGGCCTGACGTCAAAATTTAAAAAAATATATTTTGAAAATGATTTTTTTCCCCTGAAAAACCTCATGTTTCTATATCAGTGCTTGGTTCTCAATATTTCATGTCAACGACCCCCCATCTGAAAATATGTAGTTCCAGGGACACAAGCACAAGATTTGAGTTAAAAACTGAAACGCTAAAAGAATATATAAAGATTTTTTTTTTTATTTTTTTTTAAGATTTTTTTTTGCGGCTTACGCCTTTTATTGATTTTTGAAGGGACAGACAGTAGGCTGACAGGAAACGGGAGAGAGATGGGGGGATGACATGCAGTAAAGGCCGTGTCGGGTCCGGGAGTCGAACCCGCGGCACACTGCGACTGGATTACCAGTCCGGTGCCCAGACCGTTACGCTACGGCCTGGGCCAATATATAAAGATTTGAGGCACATTTTCACGATTTTTCTAAATTTGCAGACCTACAAGTTTTTTTTAATTATTCTTTATTTATTTTCACCACCATGAACAGGGTGGTATCACCTCAGTGAGCCATGCATGTGTTCTCAGTAGTGGAAAAAGTACTCAATTGTTTTACTTAATTAAAACTACGGAATTGGTACTTGAGTAAAAGTACAAAAGTATCGGCATCAGAATGTCCCATTTCACAAGTTGTACAAAATCGAGTGAAAATATATAGCCGATCTACAAGCTCACAATGCGTCGCATTGTGAGCTTGTAGATCGGCTATTTTCAAATGGCCAAAATGTATAGAGTTGAAGTGGTTAGTTTTCAAATAATTGTAGTGGAGTAAAAGTACACATTTTGGCTCCGAGAGTGGAGCCAAACTACTGCAGTAGAAGTAAAAGTACTGGAAATTGGAAATACTCAAGTAAAGTACAAATACCTCAAAATTGTACTTAAGTAAAAGTACTTAGTTACTTTGTGTTCCTGATCACAAAGCGCAAATGAAGGAACACGTCTGACAAACGGCTTCTTGATGAAGACCCAAAAGAAGTGTTCTTCTATGGCGGTACGGGGTGCGAGAGCTACAGTACTGTACTGTACATTCATTTCAATAAAGCTTTATTGGCATTTGAATTGTAAAATTGAACATTGAAAATTGAAAATTGGAGAGAGAGAGGAGAGAGAGAGAGTAAGTATTTGGCAATACTGTAGTTGTTACATTCATGCCAATAAAGCTATTTAAATTGAAGATTAAAAATTTAAGAGAGAGAGAGAGAGAGGTTAGATGGGGGGGAAATACGCAAAGAGAGAGGGCAGAGACGACGGTATAGGGGAGAGAGAGGACAGGCGAGGGATAGAGAAAGAAAGAAAGAGAAAGAGAAGAATTTGAGGGTGCAAATGGGAAAGAAAGATGTGGTATAGGACAGAAAATGTATGGATGGAAAGGTTGGGAGAGGAGAGGAGAGGAGAGGAGAGGAGAGGAGAGGAGAGGAGAGGAGAGGAGAGGAGAGGAGAGGAGAGGAGAGGAGAGGAGAGGAGAGGAGAGGAGAGGAGAGGAGAGGAGAGGAGAGGAGAGGAGAGGAGAGGAGAACTGTGAGCTACTTAACCCATCCTGTACGGGAACCCCTTTTGGTGTTTTAAGCATTATACTTTAGCTGTTGAAAAATAGCAGATCTATACAAGCTCATAGCGCGGCACAGAGTGTCGTGCTACGATCTTGTAGGTCTGCTATTTTTGAAAACCCACAAAATTGCGGCACAAATTGTGCGAAATCGTTTTGAACTCAAATCTGTGCTTCCGAGGGGTTTCCTGGAACTACATCTTTTCTGGGGGTCCTTGACATGAAATATTGAGCACCACTGATACAGAAACATGAGGTATTTCAGAAAAACTGTCGGTCAAAACGGGTTAAGAGTCTTTAGACGTGAACTCTGGCCGAACCTCAGGCTCCGTCGTCCTTCATTGCAGCCGGGCGCGGAGGATGAGGCGTATGGCTTTGAGAGACTGTGAGTGGCTGACATCAGGCCGACAGCAGGACATGATATCTTATTTTCCTGAGCCGCGCTGACACAAATTCAACCCCCCCCCCCACTTATTATTTTCTTATGCCGACACAAAGAAGAAGAAGAAGAAAAGAAGGGAAAAAAATGGTTGCACACAAAGAAAGAACTCTCTGGCAGTCCAGATGCTCCCAGATGTGACTGCAGTTGCTGCAGCTATCATTCCTCTTTTCTTTTTTTTTACCCCCTTTTAATTCAAATAATTTGCAGATTGTTTTTCCTCTCGTGACGGGGGGGGGGGGGGGATGAAGACATCCCCCGCCCCCACCCACCCCACCACCCTCCCCATGTCAGAGCTCTTACTTTTTTTGACTGAGTGAAATCCTTGACCCTCGAGTGCCTCTAAATTAAGCCAGAGAAACTCTATTGCATGTGCATGCAATTGTATCTGTCAATCTCCGCGTGAATATAAGACATGTGGACAAGCCCTCCCGACCATATAAGACTGTGTGTGTGTGTGTGTGTGTGTGTGTGTGTGTGTGTGTGTGTGTGTGTGTGTGTGTGTGTGTGTGTGTGTGTGTGTGTGTGTGTGTGTGTGTGTGTGTGTGTGTGTGTGTGTGTGTGTGTGTGTGTGTGTGTGTGTGTGTGTGTGTGTGTGTGTGTGTGTGTGTGTGTGTGTGTGTGCGTGCGTGCGTGCGTGCGTGCGTGCGTGCGTGCGTGCGTGCGTGCGTGCACGGCGCGCGCCTGCCCTGCATGCATGTCTTGTGAGCCAGAATGAAAGCGATTGTGCTTTGCAGTTCTAAGTGGAGTTCACTTGACTACTTCCATGCTTCGGATGCCATTGCAGGGCCGCGCTCTTAAAGCGGGGCCCATGCTGCAGCACTTTAATCATCTCCACCGACTGAGTGGCAACGATAAGCTTTTTATCGCGCCCCCCCCGTTTGACGGTAATAGATATCGCTTCGGAAATCTCTGAATCTGCCCCACGCTAATTCCCCCCCCCCCACACGCCACCCGTCTGAATTTACACGAACGCGTGGCGGTGTCGAGTTGTGTTCCGCCGTTGTGTTCCCGTGCCAACCCGACGTTGTCGGCTCTCTCTCTGCTCGCTACGCTTCCTCGGCCCCCGCGCTGACAGGAAAGCTTCAACAATTAAAGCTGAGCAAATAAATGGCCGTCAGGCGTCGCGGCGGCGAGGGGGCTGGGGGGGGTTGGGGGAAATTGGCCTCGCCGTATCGAGCCACAGCAGCAGTGTGTTCAGATGATAGGGAGGAGAGAGAGCGTATCGGGAGGGGGCGCGCCGCGCGTGTTTATACGCTGTTATAAAGAGCAGCGTTGCTTTAACCCATTTTGACCATGAGGTCGATTCTACAAATACCTTCTAAATCCTGACAGTTTTCTTAAAAAAAACTCATGTTTCTATGTCAGTCGTTCCAGGGAACAACATATTAATGCTTTAAGGGGTTTTCCGCCCAAAACGGGTTAATCAGTGTATACGAGCAGGCCTGTCATGATAGTGCTGTGTTTTCATCTCGCCGTATGTATCAAACATGACAGACATGTCATTGCAGCGTCACTTAAACCCCACCATAACAATGACTATAAACTAACAGTAGTTAATGCACTGTGGTTTTACTGACAACAACTGTTAACACTATACGACTATTACTACTACAACCTTTTCATTCCAAGGAAGGACCCCCTTTTGGGCTCGTCTGAGGACAACCTACAGAGACCCCCCAGATTGACCAGAGACCCCTATAACCCTGATGTAGTGTACAAATAGCCTCGGAAAACCCAGACGTTTTTATTTCCAGGGAGAAAAAAAATTCTGGGGCCGAGTCCACTTCAATTGGGCATACAGTAGCGCAAACGTCGCTCACTCTCTGCTGATTTCTGATTGTCTGCACCTTTGTTAAATTGACGCACACTCGTACACACACTACACACACTCTCTCTCTCTGTCCTCTTAATTAAATATAGTCTCATGTCATGCAGCTGTGAAAAAGCATAGGTGAGTTCCAGTCTAGTGTACAAAATGGAGGCCTATTCGTAGTCCAGTTGTCTGTGAATAGGTGACCACCGAAAACTACAACATGACGTCACCGCTCACACAACACGTCTCTCTATTTTTACTAAACACCGTTTCGGTGGTCACCTCTTCACCCAAATCTGGACTATGAATAGGCCTTTTTATATACGTGTCCATTTGGTTGTGTTTGTATATATAAGCTCACAGTTACAGCCCTGTAAGGGTCCATTTGGTTGCGTTTGTATAAATACGCTCACCGTTACAGCCCCATAAGGGTCCATTTGGTACAATGAAAACCAGTGTTGTTTTTGGCAGCAAACTTTTATTGCAGTTTTTTAGTCATAGACTTTTGAATAGTTTCCATTACTTTTAGTCACATTTTAACAACATTTTGACTAAATGTCATGCGATTTTAGTCGACTACATCTACGATCGATTTAGTCGACAAAAATGTATTTTGGAGGGCCTTGATGCCGTCGTAATGGCTGATTTTACACTTCTAGATCGGCTATTTTCAGCATGTGTAAAATGACTCGTACTGAATCGACTAGTCCCTTCCTAACATTTTAGTCTATAGTTTTATTTCTTGACAAAATTGTCGATATAAGTCATCACAGCTTAGTTTTCATTTAGTTTCTATTTAGTTTTCATCTGTGAAAAAAGAACAACGACGAACATTTTTCGTGGCTGTATTAGTCGACGAAAACCAACACTGCAACTATAATATCAAACAAAGCGTTCTTTTTTACAGTTGACAAGTTGTTTCTACAGTGCAATGTGACGGGCCCTTACGAAGACATTACATTATGTATACAAAATACTGCCAGACAGCATTTATAGCCAACTATAGCAACATTTCGTTTGTTTACAGTGTTTTTAGATTTTGGCTGCATTACAAACGCCACTCATTTCGTTGACGTATGTAAACGTAATGCAGTATATATTTATCTGGTCAATGTGGGTCGCTCCGCATGCCCGTAAGTTGCACTCTCGCTGTAGAGCGTGCTTACCATACCAATGCGTGACTTAAACCAGCTCATAGAACTAGAAGGTTGACCAATGGCGGCGTTTCATAGGCACAGGGACCCGCGCTCGCCATCTCTCTCTCTCTCTCTCTCTCTCTCTCTCTCTCTCTCTCTCTCTCTCTCTCTCCCTCCCTCTCTGCCACCACTGCACATTCCAAGCTCTGGAAGTCTCGGCTGGGTAAGAATGCGGGCGGTGCCGAGCCAAGAAACGAGCAGGAATTAGCATAAGTGCCATGTTCGATCCATCAGGGAGGGACTTTAATGGTTTGCTGGTCCTCTTCCCATCCCACTCTTGGCCTTGTTTGCGGAGGAAGTCGTGAACCCAGAGAGAGAGAGAGAGAGAGAGGCAGAGGCAGCCTGAGAGAGAGAGAGAGGCAGAGGCAGCCTGTTTAAAATTGATATTTGCTCTCTCGGGGTAATTTGGAGCAGATTGTCTGGAATGGGTGCACGGGCTCCGCGGTAACTCTGTTTCATGCTCATCTTCCCTATCTCTGAAGTCACCAGCGAGGCCTAAACAGCAGCATAAGGATGCCAGATGGATTATGGGGGGACGGGACGCATGCTATGCCCCTCTCTCTCTCTCTCTCTCTCTCTGTCTCTGTCTCTCTCTCTCTGTCTCTGTCTCTCTCTTTCCATTGTGACATGTTTTTTGTGTACAGCAAACCAGAAGGCAAGATGACAAGGGGGGACCAAATGGCTCCTCGCTTGGCTCCTTCTCCCCTGCATGTCACTCCTCTGTGTCCCGGCACTCACAGTTAACTTACTGTGACGTCTCTCTCCTTCAAATGCTCTCGTTGTATGTTGTTGTCTTTTTCCTACCGAGGGCCTTTGGCGAGGCCGATTTCCTCGTTCCTCCCCCCCCCCCCCCCCCCCCCCCTTCCCCCCAAATAAAGCGGTCGTTTGAAGAGCTGCCGGCCGGGCCGTGGCGAGCGGGAAAAGCTGCGAGGCAGCTGCATGCCGTCGGTTTCCCTCATATAAGTGTTTTCGGTGTTTGGGTTTTTCAGCCTCGCGACAAAAGTGAAAATGGCACATCTATGTGTGCTACAGTATATTGTCTCTGCCCGTGTGGAAAGTTGGAAACCTCATACAGTGTGTCCTGAACCAGTGGTTCCCAAAGTGGGGTCCGGGGACCCCCAGGGGTCCTTTGATGGAGTCCCAGGCCAGGGCTCCCCAGCTAAATGATAGTTTATAACCAAATGGACCCTTATGGGTCTGTAACTCTGAGTGTGTACACACTCAGAGATAAATTGACATTGATTTTACAATATGAATTGGGGGTCCCAGAGATAGAAATGCCATTAAATGGGGGGTCCGTAGACTAATGCATGTCAAACTGGGTGGTCCTTGAAATTAAAAGGGGTTGAGAATCACTGCTAGAGCCGTCAAAAAAGGCTTAACATGTAGCTATGGTGTAATGTTGATCACAGAAGTGAACCTTTCAAGCCTGTTTTCTCAACTCGCTGTTTTCTGCAAGACATTACTCTATGAGCCATATCTCCAAAACTGGTGGGTCAAACTGAACAACCAATATGTCAATTTGAAGCTATGATTCCCTGCTTTCACATGACATGAAAGTTGTCAGTCGAGTGCCTCTGCAAGCTGTCACAGCCATGCGGGGAATGATGTGTAAAGGCTATCATGGAAACAGGGGGGTGAGGGGGATGGGGGGGGGGGGGGTGTTCATCTGCTAGTGATCTGTTAGTTGGTTATTATGAGGATCCTCATAAATACCTCTCACCAGCTCATCAGCTGGCAGGTATTCACCTTAGTTTTCTCAGAACACCACCCTTCACCCACCCTGGGAAGCTATATCACTGTGATGGATGCAGTGTGGCACCGTCGCTCACAGCGCCTTGACGCCCACGCTGATAACGCACACCCTGTGTGTGTGCATGCGTGCGTGCATGCATGTCTGCGTGTGTGCGTGCGCGCGTGCGGCCGTCATGTTGTTGGCAGTGGTTCAAATGTGTTCTTCAGGGTTTCATTGCCCCTATATTGGGAATAAAAAAAACATTTATAGTAGGCCTCAGAGATGGGCAAAATACATTGAAAATGTATTTTGATACAAAATACAAATACTGGGTCAAAAAATGTATCTAAATACAAAATACAAAATACATCTTCCATCCCCATCGAAATACAAATTACAAAATACAAAAAAGTATTTCAAATACGTATTTCAAATACATGTATTTCAAATACTGCCCATCTCTGATGGGCAAAATATATTGAAAATGTATTTTGATACAAAATACAAATACTGGGTCAATTTTTTTTATCTAAATACAAAATACATCTCATTTCTTCCATCCCAGCGAAATACAAATTACAAAATACAAAAAAGTATTTCAAATACGTATTTCAAATACATGTATTTCAAATACTGCCCATCTCTGGTAGGCCTACAAATAACTATTTGTAACACAGTTGTGTAGATTGCGGTAACTAATAATGTGTGGTTGTCACAAAATCCCACGCACCAATTTGTCGCACCAATTTGCCTATAGGAGCAGTCATTCACTGCTCTGGCTGCCCAGGTAGGCTCACTATAGCCACTCAGGCTATGGCCACCCCAGGTATAGCTCATATACAGCAACAACCCTGTCTGATTATTACCAATTGTTTCAGAATCTGCCCATCCATCCATGCTCAACCTTATAGACCTTGATTGTGACCTTGACCGTTTTGACCCAAAAGGTGCAGGTCCTCTATTCAGGGCAGCATATTAGCATGATGATGATGTCGTAGAGAGCAGGCGTCGGATGTTTTTAATTTCCTGCTATCCATTCTCCAGCTATTTGTCTAACAAACAGACAAAACAGAAAAGGGTGAAAACATAATCTTAGAATATCTTTCGTTCATTATTTGTCGTAAAGAAATCTGCAAAAAAAAAAGAAAATCTGCATGTGAATCTCGTCCCTGACTATATCCCATACAATAAACATGATATAAATAGCTATAGGAAACCAACTTTAAAAAACAAACTAAAACTAAACTGCAATTGGGGAATATAAAAAAAAAGCCCAACAACTAATAAAATAAAAATAATGACAAAATGCTAAAACTGGCAGCGTATAATAACCCTGCACACACCTCGCTGCATGGCTGTCTGGGCCCACCGGCCAGGTGGTTTGACTTTGCAGCCACTTTTCCACTTGAGGACTTAATGCAGACACACAGGGCCAGCTGCTCTCCATTAGGCCCGCGGGCTCAGCCACCTAGTCCACAAACATAACACCACCTCCATCAGCTGGTCTCCCAACAGACAGCAGGAAACTGATAGGAAGTTACTTTCCTCAGTGGTGGAAAGTATTCACCGAGTACATGTACTCAAGAACTGCATGTACTGTAACTTAAAGTGCATTTTTTGAGGAATCTTTGAATACTGGATATGTTTTGCTTCTACTCCACTACATCTCAGAGACTCCACTATTTGAAAAGGTCTGAGTATTATTATAAAACATACATTATTATAGCCACTTCAGCCCTACTGTACTTACATTTCAAACATTTGAAAATTGCAGAATAATATTTTGTTTTATACATTTTATACATTTGAAAACATTCTGCATAATGCCTATAGGCCTATACTTTCCGCTTTTGGTATACTTAAGTACATTTTGATGTGAATACTCTTGTACTTTTTACTCCAGTATAACATATTGAACACAGGCCCTATATATTGCTACTTTGACTTAAGTAAAATATCCGAGTGCTTCTTCCATCACTGCCCCCCCCCCCCCCCCCCCCTTTCCCCCACACGACAAACACTCATACACACACGCGCTCCTGTAAAGAAATCTACCGCTCCAAGCACGGCCAGAATAGTATGTGCTAAGTATTCATTTAGGTGCTGGATGGATGGGGAGGAGGGAGGGGGTTTGTGCCGTATCGCGTTTTGCGGCCGTGCGATGCCAGGGGAAATTTAGACATTTGCGAGAGAGGGTCAACTTGGTATGCTTGCCTGTAATTGACAGGCAATGTGATACCGCGTACAGTATGTATGTACAGTATGTATGTAAACCCCACCTGCGTACGAGGTAAAAGTCCTGCACCCACCTGGGACGCAAAGAAGCACTTTTCTTTTAGTGTCTTTTAGGGGCCTTTTAGACGCTATATAGACAGTTTTAAAGTGATTAAAGGAGATAGAGAGAGCTTCCGTCAAAGTATTTTGATGCGGAATGATGTTTTGCATTAGAAATTGTGGAAATATATATATATATATATATTTTTTATTCCATTATAAAAGATTGTTTCGTTTATTTCAAGTGGTGCCTTATTTTCTTTTGTGAATACAGCCGTGTAAACTTAAACTATCGACATGGCATCTGTGCATTACATAAATCAATGACAACACGGGGGGGGGGGGGGGCATGTACTGCAGTCTCCGTCCTGACTCCTGACCCAATACCAATTTAAATGGCTTTTCAATTGAATAACAGCTATAGCGAGATGCCATAATATAGTTTGAAATGTACGGGTTGCATTGCTTTCATCTCTGTAACTCTCACACGCAAAACGGTTGTCATTTTGTAAATATCCAGCATTTTGTCCTTTGTTGTTGTTTCCAGTTTGTGTCATTAATCCTGCGGCTTTGGATGTCAGACGAACGAAAGACACCTTTTTATCTTGGTTCTGGTTGTGTGTGCCTGCATGTGCTCGGCTGGGCTGTCTGCGAGCATCTGTGTCTGTGCGTCAGGATCTGGGTGCAAGGTTCACATCAGGCAGGGTTCAGGGGGTTGTTTTTGAGCTTGGCTGGATTTGTCATGGCACGGTGGGAGAGGGCGGGGAGGTTTGTGTTTGCATGGGGCACACCCTCCCCGCGCACCCTCCCCTCGCCTCCCCACGCACCCTCCCCTCGCCTCCCCACGCACCCTCCCCTCGCCTCCTCCCCTCGCCCCACGCACCCTCGCGAAGTAGGGCATTAATTTAGAAAAATACAGAGATAAGAGGTTTCTGCCCAACATATTATGCAATGTGACCCTCTGGAGTGAGTGTGGGAATACAGTATAGTGGCCCTTTCTATCATCAAAATTGCCCCCGATCAATCAACACCCAATACCAGGTTATGCACTGCATGGGCACTCACAGCCAAAGTACGTATCCATCTGCTAATCTGAGGATCCTTGTATTGCATTAGATAATCTTCCATAATGGCATTATTGCTGTGTAGAATGAATGCTGTGTGAAAGAGTGCTGCTGATTTCCCTCTGCACGTTCAATCATTTCCGTCAACGCCCCGGCTCCACATAGATAGGGCTGGTGAGCAGTGTGTGTGACCCGAAGCACACAGCAAAGAGGGGGTTGGTGTTTTAAGCCCGAATGGGCACAGTTATTAACAGTTCGTAGGGAAATACAAGGAGGATTTATAGAAGGAAGTGACATGGTCACGTGACGCACCGGAAGTTACATGAATACAAAGCAGTGAATGGAGCAGGCTTGACCAGCTCATAACTAACATTATGAACTATTGAGACCTGTGTCATATAATCGGTTCAGGCCTATAAAAGAAGACATATGACAGTTTGTTTTCTAATCAGTTGCACAGAGTGCACAGTACATCATTTTATTTGAGGATTTAAACAGCAGCAGGTATCGTTTCTGTCCCGGGGGTATCGCGAGATTTGGCTGCCAGACAGGAAACTTTTTGCTCTTTAGATACCTCTATAAAATTACACAGTGTACACATCGAAAAGCAACACAGCAGACAATAATGTGTTATATGTCTTCTGTTATTTACCAGAAGCGATTGCTTTACAAAAGAAAAAAGGGGTCGGCGGCCAAATTCATATAATTCTGGGGCTCCTTGGCGTGAAATAGTTTGAGAACCACTGACATAGAAACATGAGGTTTTTCATAAAGAAGACATTAATTACATTAATTAATTTGTAGAATCGCCCTCGGGTCTAAATGGGTTAATTGATCCCTATTTTGGCCATGTCATCGCATTGAAATGTTTAAAACAAAATACTGAAAATAGCATATTATCTAAACCTCAGAAAGACTAATAGTAATTCTCTAACTGGTAATTCTGTCAGAAAGACACCCGTGGCTTCCGCCTTCCGCGTTCGTTGACACTCAATGTGAGGGAAGCCTCGCCCCATACCAGTGGTGGAAAGTACTGTAACTAAGTACTTTTACTTAAGTACTGTACTTGTAGTACAGTACGTAAGTAAAGTACCATTTTGAGGTATTTGTACTTTACTTGAGTATTTCCAATTTCCAATACTTTTACTTCTACTCCACTACATCTCAGAGCCAAATTTTTTACTTTTACAAATCTACAATTATTTGAAAACTTTAGTTACTATAGTCACTTTGGAGATTTTGATTTTGATTAGAACACATACATTAACCACTTCAACCCTAGACATTTCGGCCATTTGAAAATAGCCGATCTACAAGCTCACAATGCGACGCATTGTGAGCTTGCAGATCTGCTATTTTCAATAGATTTTGTAGACATTTTGAACTTGTGAAATGGCACATTCTGCACAATGAGTACTTTTACTTTTAGTATAGTACATTTTCAATACGGAAATGGAGCCCTGCCCAGACTCACCAGCAACCTCTCCAGTCCTGCACATCTCTCTCTAAACCTCTCCAGTCCTGCACCTCTCTCTCTAAACCTCTCCAGTCCTGCACCTCTCTCTCTAAACCTCTCCAGTCCTGCACCTCTCTCTCTAAACCTCTCCAGTCCTGCACCTCTCTCTCTAAATGGAGCCCTGCCCAGACTCACCGGCAACCTCTCCAGTCCTGCACCTCTCTCTCTCTAAATGGAGCTCTGCACAGACTCACACCAGCAACCTCTCCAGTCCTGCACCTCTCTCTCTCTCAGGCCGTTCTGCTTGCACAGCCTTCACCGCATGGCCTCCCAAACTGTGAAAGATTAACGGCACAAACTGTGACCAGATCACAAGAAGAAAAAAAATCCCTCGTGCACGTGTTGTTCCACTGTCCAGTGCATTGCATGCACACTGGCTTCTACAGACATGTATTCAAGACGTCTCTCAAAGCGCATTCTTGGACGCTGATAAATCACTTTTTTTCTGTACTGTAATTTGTTGATTGTTTCATTGCGGTTTTCTTTTTATGGGGGCCGACCTAGTGGCCGAGTGGTTTAAGGGGCGCATACCACATTTGGCTCTAATGCCTGGCAGTGAAGTCCTTCCCCAAGTTGGATTCCTTGGTCCAGCTGCACCTGTTAATATATTTAGAAGAGCATTCATCATCTGTACCTGTACAGTATGTGTACTGTATGTCCCCCACATTTATCTGGCCCATCTTGGAACCACTACGGAGATCAGAGACACATTGTCCATCTCCAGGAAAGTCGATCCCCATGTTGTTGGATATTCTTTCACATTGTGATGAGTTCATATAACCTCAGACCACCGGGCCACATTTGGGCTAAGTCCTTTCACATTTGGGCTAAGTCCTTTCACATTTGGGCTAAGACTAATGTCATCAATGCCAGCATTATTATTATTAGGCTATACGGACCCCCATTTAATGGCATTTCTACCTCTGAGACCCCAATTTATATTGTGAAATCAATGTTAAATGTAACTCTGAGAGTGTACAAATGGTTCCATTTGTACACTCTCAGAGTTACAAACCCATAAGGCTCCATTTGGTTCCAAACTATCATTTAGCTGGGGGACCCCCTGGAACTCCCTCAAGGACCCCTGGGGACCCCACTTTCTTATAAGGGGACCAGTGTCTTATAGGCCAGGGGGGGGGGGGGGTCGCAGTCAAAGGGCAGCGGGACGTCGTTCACTCTCTCACTACCTCTGGGCCGTGTCAAAGCCACAGACGAAAGGTCAGAGGTCGGAATGACCTGGCCTTGGCTGGGATCACGTCAACCTCCGTTAACACTCCATGGTGGCTCTGAAACATGTTATTTTGGGCGCGTTCAGAAATACCGCACCGGAGCGCTGCATGCACTCGCCTATTAGTTTGCAGTGCACAGTTGCGTGCTCAGTGCACGCTTATTTCCGAACGCACCCTTTGTCTCTGCTTTTAACCACATTCAACCTAGCGTCTATCTATTGTGTGTGTGTATAAAATATATATATATTGTGTGCGTATTCATTTTATAGTGCAGTCACCTATAGTGGTTCTCAAAGTGGGGTACGGGGCCCCCCGGGGGTCCTTGAAGGGGTTCCAGGGGGTCCCCATAGCTAAATGATTTATAGTTAGAAACCAAATGGTCCCCTACACCTACACTAGTGTACATTTTTAATCATTTAGATTATTATTATTTTCTTTTTTTTACACAAATCTTCATTTTCAGTTGGGTGTCTGTGTCCAAACATATATCAATTTGGGGGTCCTTTACCGTCCTATATATACCGCCCTTTGCATGTCTGTAACTCTGAGAGTGACCAAACGCACTCTCAGTGTTATGGGGGTCCCGTGGACAATTCCATCTATAAGTTATGGGGATCCCGTGGACAATTCCATCTATAAGTTATGGGGGTCCGTGGACAATTCCATCTATAAGTTATGGGGGTCCCGTGGACAATTCCATCTATAAGTTATGGGGGTCCCGTGGACAATTCCATCTATAAGTTATGGGGGTCCCGTGGACAATTCCATCTATAAGTTATGGGGGTCCCGTGGACAATTCCATCTATAAGTTATGGGGGTCCGTGGACGTTCCATCTATAAGTTATGGGGGTCCGTGGACAGGGTGGGTGTATGGTGGTTGCTGCGGTGGGGCAGATTGGGGGACGGGGAGGGTCAGGGGGATCTCTATAATGTGCCGCTACCTCCAAGGGGGTCTTTTGGGGTATTTAAAAGGCCTGTGAGGTCCAGCGCGGGGTCTGCAGCCGGTCCGAGGAGGAGGAGGAGGGGAGGGGGAGGAGAGACATCTGTCCCGGGACTGGACGGATTTCACGCTCTGGGCTGTCCACATGATTTAGACCCTCCCAGACTACCTGCTGGGAGAGCCTCTCAAGGGTTAAGTTGACGCAGATGGACACACACACACGCGCACGCATACGCACACACACACACACACACACACTGCAGGGTACACACATGCAGGGAGATGTGTGCGTGAAACCGGTACAGGTGCACAAGCACACGCACGTGTAGACAGACACGCATGACGGGGGAAATGCAGATAAAAACACACACGTTGCATATGTACAGTACGTCCTGTACGCACACACACGCGCACACACACACACACACACACACACACACACACACACACATACGCACTTAATGACATACACACACACACACACAAGTGTTGACAAAGTGGTGTGACGGACCAACAGATGAGTACACGCACACATATACATACACACTGAGAATCATATACTGTACAGTACATGCATTTTACGCAAACATGCACACGCTGGCAGGCACACACGCACATGCTTCCGCGCACACTCACACACACACACACACACACACACATGCACGTAAAAGCCACACATGAACCATATACCGAATGGCATACTCAACACTCGCAGGCATGCGGGCAGACATGGTACGACACAAGTGCAACTCACAGATGTACATTTCCCACAGACACACAGACTGATGTATGCCTCATACCACACAGACACACACACACAGTCCACCACTCCACTCGCACAAGTGGCCCAATCATAGCCTCACCAGCAGAGGAATGTGTGCATTCACAAAATATATATAAGCCCCGAATGGATTTATGCACGGAGATATACACACGGTCACGGGCTATTCCGGTGTTAATCCACTCTGGGCGGGGAACACCCCTTTTGGTGTTTTAACACATTCTGACCTGAGATCAGATTCATACGAGGTTTCCGCTGGACACACACTGGTCTGATTAACCCATTCTGACCTGAGATCAGATTCTAGAAATGTCAGTCGCTCTTCGATTTTTCAAAAATAGCAGACCTACAAGCTCGTATCGCGCCACTCGGTGGCGCGATATGAGCTTGTAGATCTGCTATTTTTCAATAGCTAAAGCATAACATGATGCTGACACCAAAATGGGTGCCCGTTCAGAATGGGTTAAGCACTTTCCATCAAGTGGAATCTGTGCAGAGTCCATGGAACTCTTTTGGGAGTTATTTTAATGCTTAAGCGGCTTTATGCGATGTTATGAATGGGAAGCCGAGGCAAGTTTATTTATGTATACGCACTTTTCAACAAGCCAATGCAAAAGAATGAATCATTAAACATTAAATGCAACAAAGAAATGAGAAAAACATGAGACGACTTTTGTATGCAATAAAAAAAGAAATAGGCAAAAATATAAAATCATAATTATATAATAAAATGGCATTGTAAAAAAAATCAGTAAAAGGCAGCTTTGACTGAGACCGAAATTACAGTAGATCTGCAATGCAATTGTGCGTGCGTGCGTGCGTGCGTGCGTGCGTGCGTGCGTGCGTGCGTGCGTGCGTGCGTGTGTGCGTGCGACTACACCCTAATGAACATGAGGCAATCCAGCTATCGATATAACCCTGCATTGTTCATGCAATTTAGGCGTTTTATAATGAGGTTCCTTTCAGATCTAATTGACTTTCGTCACACTTCTTGGATTATATCGTTCATTAAGAAATCAAGATGCAACAATCATTGTTGCTCCAAGACAACCTGCATCAATTACGGGTTCATTTTTTACTAATTAACATTTTCTTAATTTAGATAGAGTTAACTCATTTCAAGGGTGAAATAGAATAATTAATTATCTCTCATACTCTTTTGCATTGTGTGACCCATACTGGTCAGCCTATGTACATTTGGTGTTTTAACTAAGCATTATGTTATACTTTAGCTATTGAAAAATAGCAGATCTACAAGCGTCGTAGCGCGGCACTCGGTGCCGTGCTACGAGCTTGTAGGTCTGCTATTTTAGAAAAGTCGTGAAAATGCGCCACAAATCTTTCAATATATATTCTTTCAGAAGACTTTTTTAATGATGATAACCTGAAATGAACACACTTTTTGCAGTGCAGGATATTTAAAATACAATAAGCCGTGTGTCTAGTATTTATAATTGTACAAGACCTGAGGTTTTATGTCACCCTGGTGGTTCTGTGTCGTTTCGGGGGTTTTGCAGCACAGCTGCGTGGAATCCTCCATGATGCTTCAATAAGTTATTTTTAATATGAGCGAAGCAACACAATGTTTTTGTTTGTTTGTATAATCACTGCTAGTAACTGTGTCTCGTGCACGCATTCGTGTGGGCGTACTGTACGCACACACACACACACATACACGCACGCACACGCATACATATTAGAAGTTGAACCTTTAATTACTTGATCTGTTGCTATATGCGTTTACCTTTCTCTTCCTTCTATCTCTATTCTTTCCTGGAGACTATAGTATATCGGTGTTTAACTGAAAACATTTGTTGTCAAATAATACACTAAACTATAAACTATATAGGGGGACATTATTATCATATCATATATCATACAATATAAGTTATATTGTTTTAAAGGGGTATAGAGGGGCCTTGTTAAAATGACATGTTTCATGTTCAGCGGTTTGGACGCAGTGTATCCCGTGGCGTTGCGTCCGTGATGATGGCGCCTTCATCTTTGTGCTTTTAGGTATAAACCTGTCTCCGCCGTGAGAGCCAGCAGAGACCACATATAGGCCCAGAGATGCAACTCAAGGGTCCACTTATATAGGTTAAATAAACACTTAGGATTTCAGTGTGTACACTACAGTACAGTACAGTACATCTGGCCAGGACATCAGAAAATGCCTCCATTCTGCCTGTGAAACCCGTAGCCTATATACGCACGGGGTGTGTGTGTGTGTGTGTGTGTGTGTGTGTGTGTGTGTGTGTGTGTGTGTGTGTGTGTGGTCTGAACATCTGTCTTCCCAGATGCACTCTCTCTCTCTCGCCTGCAGGGAATCAGCTTCTTGCAGTCCCTCCGTGCCTTCTAGCCTCATCATGCACTGTATAGTTCCATGTGAATCACACACACGCACACACACACGCACACACACACATAGACGTTTGCCCGCTGGACCCAAACTATAGTGAAAATAGCAGATCTACAAGCTCACAATGTGGCGCAACAAAGCTATTTTCACTACTTCTTAATTATCATTATTTTAATTCGTGGAATTTCTTTAAATGTGTACAATTCTTAAAAAAAATATATATATATTAAAACAAAATAGTTTTAAATATAATATTTTATATATTATATATATATATATATATATATATATATAAATATAATATATAATATTCTTCTAAATGTATAGGAAAAGAAAATGGGATTTTTTTTACTCGAGTTGTAACCCATAAAAATTGGTCGCCTGAGTCCCGGCCCACTGTGCTGTCCTCCCAATATATTCTGACCAATTCCGTTACTTAGCCCATGCTATGAGCTTGTAGATCTGCTATTTTTCAATATCTATAAAGTGTAACATAATGCTTATAACCATAACAGACCTGCAAGGGTATACACACACAGACATCTGGGCCGTTTTATTCCCCCGGAAATATACTTAAGCTTCTGCCACGATCACATTCACACAGATTGCACAGATTACGTGGCATTATATTCGGAACAAGGTCGATCTCCCCGTGCCTCCGCGCCGTGCATAAAGCCATCAAGTAATTTCACACTTTCTTATAATTTATTCATAATGTCCCCCGGTGTCTAAAGCCTTCAAAAATAACATACGTAATAATTATAATTAATGTATAATATCTCAAAAGCCCACAGAATGGGTTCACAACATGCCATAAAGCGTGACATGCAGTATAGGAAAGCATAGCTTAGCATAAGCATAGCGTAGGAGAACATATAGCTTCTACCAGACAGTGTTGTTTTTGGCTTGATTTTAGTTTTAGTCATAGTCTCTTGAATAGCTTCCATTTAGTTTTAGTCACATTTTAGTCACCCGGAATGTTTTTGTGTTAGTCTAGTTTTAGTCGACTAAATATCATAAGATTTTAGTCGACTAAATCTACAGTTGATTTAGTCGAACAAAATGTGTTTTGGCGGGCCTTGATGCGTCGCAATGACTGTTTTTACACTTGCTGAAAATAGCAGATCTACAAGCTCTACGAGCTTGTAGATCGGCTAACATTTTAGTCTAGTTTGTATTTGTTGACGAAATTGTCAATATATATTTAGTCTCACTTTTAGTCATCATAGCTTAGTTTTCATGTAGTTTCCATTTAGTTTTCGTCAGTGAAAAAAGGTAGTCGATGAACAGAGCATCTAAATATTCTTGACCATGTGACCATCACTCTGAACGTGTGCTCCAAAGGACCACAAGAGCTTTGGTTCGTACGTGATGTTTGGTTTTGTTTCGTATACGTTGGTACGTTGTATGTATCTGTATGCATTGTGTTGACATGAAACATATAGCACACGATGAAAAGAAAAGCATGACATTTTCACATTAAATTAAGATTATTCAGTACATTACTACATTTATAAAAGATATATATAATCATTTCACATGCACGCACGCACACGCAGACACACACGCACGCGCACGCACACTCCTGATGAGATAGAGCACACTGAGGATTTGACTGTGTTTGTGCAGGACTCAGCCAGGAGGAGAAGCTTCACGGCACTGTGCTGTGTGGGTCCTTAGGGGCAGACACACACACACACACACACACACACACACACATACATACGTAGCATCCATCAGCAGTTCATTATTAGCAAACCTGCAGCTGTAATGATCGCCACATCGACCTGTGGCTCCGCACGCCTCCGCTAATAATGGAAAAACAATCACATGCCTTTTCCCATGGAGCGCTTTAGTGTGCTTTGCTTAAGGAACGCTATAATGGAGGCCATTGATTAGAAAGGGACCGGGGATGAGTGTTGTGTGTGTGTTTGAGTGTGTGTGTGTGTGTGTGTGTGTGTGTGTGTGTGTGTGTGTGTGTGTGTGTGTGTGTGTGTGTGTGTGTGTGTGTGTGTGTGTGTGTGTGTGTGTGTGTGTGTGTGCACGCATGCATGCATGCGTGCTGATTGTTGATGGTAATTCTAAATGTAATGAATATTCTTTATAACCTGTGATATATAACGATAATACTTTTTGGGGTAACTATGTAACCCAACGAGTTAGTTTGCAATTAGAGTAAATCCGTTACATACCTTTTCCAAAAACAATGGCATTACTAGTTCCATTTAAGACCTATTTCTCTGTTTTTACCTACTTTATGATGAATTCCTGTTCTGTTCTTTGGCTAAATAGAAGTGTGTATTTGTACGTCTCTAAATGTTTTGACGAATTGAACATGATGGGCCCTCTTGTAAACAAGTGTAATGCTTTATTGGGTCGTCCACTGACTACACTCACAGTTAACAGTCTTTGTATTGAGTTGCGCTTGAAATGTACTGTAATTCTGCAAACTGTTAATAAATACTTCAATCAATCAATCAATCAAAAGCAAGCAGCGACACAGTCGCGGCCGCAGATGTTACACGGAAATCAGTGACCCGTTATGCTTTGCAGCCTGTGGTGATTGCATAATGATTGTAATACTGGATTCAATAGGTCTCTTCTCTCCTCTTCTACACATTCCGTTGTTGAGAGAAGACAGATAGTTTTCCGGTGGGGCGAACAGTTCTCCAGTTACGTGAATTACACACGTACACACGTACAGAGACTTGGTGCATTTATATATAGATATAATTATTATTATTTGTATTTGTATTATTATTACTAGGAATGTCCCGATCACGTTTTTTTTTTTACTGCCGATACAGTTTTTCCCGATCCGATATTAATATTTTATGGAACACGTTTATGCCATATCACAATAGTACAATATCCCAAATCACAGACAATATCCAGTCTAATATCATGATATAATATTGATACTAGGGATGTCCCGATCACGTTTTCTGGCCCCCGATCCGATTCCGATCATTTCAAAATGACGTGATCGGCCCCGATTTCCGATCACCCGATCCGATCGGGACAACACTAATTATTACTTCCTCTCCACTACATCTCAAAGGCAAATAATGTGTGTTTTACTCGACACTACAATGTATTTATATCGCATTAGTCACTCTAGTTACTTTGCAGGTTTATATTTTCATTATGAAACATACAGCCATATTTCTTTGTTTTGGCTAATTTGATAATAGCAGATCTGCAAGAAAATGTTTGACACATTTTGGAAAATCAAAGTACTTTTACTTCGGTATTCGGTAAGTATATATTTTGATGCCAATATATTTTGAATGCTGAACTTTTACTTATAACAGAGTTTGTGTCAACTATTGCCGGCGAAGTGTGTGTGTGTGTGTGTGTGTGTGTGTGTGTGTGTGTGTGTGTGTGTGTGTGTGTGTGTGTGTGTGTGTGTGTGTGTGTGTGTGTGTGTGTGTGTGTGTGTGTGTGTGTGTGTGTGTGTGTGTGTGTGTGTGTGTGTGTGTGTGTGTGTGTTTCCCTGGGAAACTGCAGTCAACGAAGCCCATATAGGGTTTAAGCTGTATATTTAACAGTGGATAATGATGGCACGTACAGCACAAACATTTACAGTACTGTACGTCAAGTCTAGTGTGCACGGCCTGAGACTCTCAAGAAGCCCATCTTAATAAAGAATTTACGGCGTGGCTGAAGGCCAGGCCAATAGAACGGGGCTCGTCCGTCCGTATGTCTGTCCCCTCCAAATGTCGACCAATCACAGCGCAGGCCGTATACGTGCATGACATCACCAACTGGAACCACCTCCGGCCAATAAACGCAACGAGTAGGAACTCATGAAGGGTGTGAAAGTTGGACCGTGGTCGAAAAACTATGCATATAAAAAAATTAATACAAAATAAAACTTTTTCCCCAGTGAAGTGAAGTCACTAACATTGTTCTGGTGAAGCCCCCCCTTGTACCTTTTATATAAGGCCAAGACCATAGACATGTGGTCACTTATGATGGCTAAAGATTAGACATGGAGGACATGCCATTTATTATACTCTAGACCAGGTTTGATTGTAAAACGTTCTGTAGGTACAAACTTTTGGTGCTTTAGCTATTGAAAAATAACAGATCTACAAGCTCATAACGTGCCACCGAGTGGCGCGCTACGAGCTTGTAGGTCTGCTATTTTTGAAAAATTGAAGAACCACTGACTTAGAAACATAGCTTTTTCAGAAAACTGTCAGGATGTAGAAGACATTTATAGAATCGTTCCCAGGAACCCTACATACTTTGTTGCACAACAAACAGTGAAAATAGCATGTCTACATGTACGCTAGTAAAATAATAGTAGTAGTTAAATTGTAATGTTATCAAAAGTAGAAATCAATCAAACATAATCAAGACAGTCTATACATGTCTCAGAAGGAAATATTTTTGACCAGAAACAACGTATCCCGACCGGCAACGCGGCTGTAAAATAATCAGACGGATGTTAAAACCAGAGGCATGCATTTCAAGCCCAAATCTAACCCTGTGCACATATACGGTATATGTGCTAACTTACTGTCCATATATTTAGACCTGAGGCCGATTTCTAAAAATAAAATAAAAAGAAAGTCTTCCAATTTGTTTCTATATCAGTAGTGCTCAACCTTTTTCATGTCAAGGACCCCCAGAATGATCTGAATTTGGCCACCGACAAATATGTTGTTCCATACAGGGAAAAACTTTCGCTCTGAAAGAATAAACATTCAAAGATTTGCGCCACATTTTCACGATTTTCAAAAACAGCAGATCTACAAGCCAAAAGGGGTTCCCGTACTGAATGGGTTCAGATTAGACACAGGGCGCATGCCGTATTGTTTCCTCTCTATTTCTTCCCTAGCGGCCCCAGAACTGTGTCTGGCTTCAAGGCCATCTCACATTCTGCATCCCTGAAGTGAAAACATGGCAGAATGTGTCTCCAAATTTCCATTTGGGTTGAATAACTAACAAGACATCAATGATAGTTTTTTGTCACACATGCAGGGCTGACTCTGTCTGAAACGTGACTGGTCTGGTCTTCATGTGTCCCTGATTAATTACAGCTGATCTGGGATCTGTCGCCACTTGTAGGAAGTGACTCGGTATAAGTGGCATGAGGGAGGCATTAATGTTGTCTTTTTTTGTGTGACTATAATATGGTAATATTACAGGAAATTAAGCACATTCACACAAACCACTGGTCAACTGTTTTGTTTTGTTTTGTTTTTTCAACATGGGAACCGGGGCCATCAACGGGATCCAAATGGACCCGGTCCCTTACGGGTGTATAACTCTGAGCATATACAGTATATATATAATAGTATACAAATGAGTTATACAGGTCTATTTGGTTCCATTTGTAGCTACACTCTCAGAGTTAAATTAACGCTGATCATTTTAGAGTAGATTAGATTGGGGTCCCAAAGGAAAAACAAAATGTTCCATTTATTTTCCATGCTCGGAGTTACAGACCCTTAAGGGTCCATTAGGACCCATGGTACAGTATATATATAGGATCCAGGCCAGGTGTTGATAAATACATCTCAAGTGTTCCCTCGCCTGTCCTCTCCTGTGGAACATGGAACTATACAGTCCTGTCCTCTCCTGTGGAACATGGAACTATACAGTCCTGTCCTCTCCTGTGGAACATGGAACTATACAGTCCTGTCCTCTCCTGTGGAACATGGAACCATACAGTCCTGTCCTCTCCTGTGGAACATGGAACTATACAGTCCTGTCCTCTCCTGTGGAACATGGAACTATACAGTCCTGTCCTCTCCTGTGGAACATGGAACTATACAGTCCTGTCCTCTCCTGTGGAACATGGAACTATACAGTCCTGCCCTCTCCTGTGGAACATGGAACTATACAGTCCTGTCCTCTCCTGTGGAACATGGAACCATACAGTCCTGTCCTCTCCTGTGGAACATGGAACCATACAGTCCTGTCCTCTCCTGTAACTATACAGTCCTGTCCTCTCCTGTGGAACATGGAACTATACAGTCCTGCCCTCTCCTGTGGAACATGGAACTATACAGTCCTGTCCTCTCCTGTGGAACATGGAACCATACAGTCCTGTCCTCTCCTGTAACTATACAGTCCTGTCCTCTCCTGTGGAACATGGAACTATACACTTCTGCATTCATGCATTGAGTGATGTCACTAGAAAGGCTTGTTTTGTCTGTATCCTGAAATGACCATGACTTTAGTTTAAACCGTCTCCGGGCCGGTACAATTGTGAATCAGCGTTTTGACGAGAGAGAGAGAGAGAGAGAGAGCATAACAAGCCTGTTTGTCTTTAACACAGATTGATAGAGCAATGTCACAGTGCACTGAAGTCTGCATTTGTCAAAACTCGGCGGGGAATTGGAACATGCACACACGCACACGCACACCTCTGAATTCCCACGCACGCACAGAAGCCACACGGTACATAGCGTCCTGTACACACAGTACATTTCTCAGCATTAGTCTATTACATTTTCTTTTTACAATCTCAGAGTTGAAATAGCAGCGAGGAATGCACTGTGTCAATACCGGCGGGGATGATGTGTGTTGGCTGGAGGTCTGATGGCAGAAAGAACCTCAGAGACCTATTAGAGTTTATTGGCACGATGATCTTAGACGAAGGGAATGTTGGCTATAGCGGCAGGTTCACTTGTCACCATTGTTACTCACATCGCTCACTCATTCAGTTCAATTCAACCCGGCTCTATGCACAGCAGCAGCCATATTGGAAAAAGAAATTGGGCCTTTTCCAGTGGTGGAAAGTAACTAAGTACTTTTACTGTAAGTGCTGTACTTAAGTACAATTGTGAGGTATTTTTTACTTTACTTGAGTATTTCCAATTTCTAGTACTTTTACTTCTACTCCACTACATCTCAGAGCCAATATTTGCACTTTTACTCCACTACAATTATTTGAAAACTTTAGTTACTTTGGAGATTTTAATTTTAAATTAGAAAACACACATTAACCACTTCAACCCTATACATTTTGGCCACGTGACGCATTGAGAGCTTGTAGATCGGCTATTTTTAATAGATTTCCTACACACATGTTGATCTTGTGAAATGGGACATTCTGCAATATGAATTTTTCTCTTAGTACTTTAAGTACATTTTGATGCCGATACTTTTTCTCAAGTACATTTTCAATTCCGTACTTTTAATTGTAACGAATACTTATAAATTGCAGTATTCGTACTTTTACTTAAGTACTTTTTCCACCACTGGCCCCTTTTCTTTACTTCCTTCACTGGTGATAACAATCTAAGCTCCACTAATCCAGGACGATGGCCATGGAGTTGGAGACAGCTTTGTGCTGCTCATGTCTGACGCGAGCTCAAATTGACTCCACATTTGACACAGAAAAATTGCTAAGTATTATGTGAAGGACGATAGCTGCTTTCTTCACCGTTAATGCACTTGGTCTACAGTTTAATCAACCAGAAAGTACTGTTATGCAAAATACATGATTTCTTATTATCAATTTTTATTTGATACTTTTTTTTTTTTTTTTTTTTTGGCGTGCCGCTATAGAGCTCGGACCGCCGAAAGCTCTGTTCCAATTATAATATAGCACTGGTTTTATCAGCCCTATAGGGCTGATATGCTGGACCTTGTTTAGATAACCTCAGGCAACAATAAGTGAATGCCCACATGATGGTGCACGTGCATGTATATATATATATATATATATATATATATATATTACATAATGTGAAGAAGACATTGCTGGAGGAAGGTGCGATACTTGGCGGTTTATGCCGTCTCCTGAAATGGTTATTTTACTAGCTTACATGTAGACAGTTTTTTCAGATGGGGGTTACATATACCTTTTGGGGTCCTTGGGAAATATTGAGCACCACTGATATAGAAACATGAGGTTTTTCGGAAAACTGTCAGGATTTAGAAGACACGCATGTTTTTTATTTCGACGTCAGGCCTTAAATGGGTTTAATGCTGTGCTGTTTTCCAGTGAATTGGGCGCGCCTGAGGAGGTCGTCCGTGGGCGCGTTATGCCGACACGAATTTGAATCAGTGACCAGCTGTTAGAGACAGACCTGTATATACGTATCTGTCTGTCCCGCAAAACATCTGTAGCTCGTCTCTGCCGTTTGACGGGAAATTGCAGGCCTCCTTCACCTTCTGCTCTCGCTCGCTCGCTCTCTCTGCCCACTCCGTCCGTCTCGCTCCATGTTCTCTCTCT
>NC_139715.1:12970458-12974096 GCF_964188405.1 Protomyctophum parallelum | reverse complement strand
CTTACTCTTGTGACTCTTTCTAGTCTCTCCCCCTGAGGGATGCTCTCCTGCTAGAGCTTCGGGAGCTGCCCGCCGTGCAAAATTGTTTTACGAAACGCTTCATTAATCCATATTTTAGCGTGGGGTCGCTCGCTGTGTAAACTATATTTAGCTTTCATGTAAAAAAACAAAAACAAAAAATCAACAACCTCATGTTACATTTTTGGCATTTAACATGTGTTTTGTTTGAGGAAAAGAGAGAGCAAAGAGAGAGTTTTGAGCAGAAGTTTAGAAGTCATCACTCTGAATCAATTTAAATGGAACAGCCTCTCTCTCTCTCGCTCTCTCTCTCTATTTGTAGAAATGTTTATAGCCTATATACCTACAGAATAAAAAGAGCATTATTCTATAGGTGTACGTACGTATATAAAGAGAAAATAAAACATAGCTTGGTTTCTCTATATATATTCTCTTTTGTTGTTTAGATATAGGGTGAAGTATTTACCAAGACAGGATGGTCTAATCACAGCCTGGATCCTGCAGGGTGAGTGATATTTTTGGGTCAAAACAAAATGTTTTTTTGTTAAAAAGTTAAAGCCATATATATTCTGGTACTACTGTCTGGTATAAGTAATCATTGCTATATAGAGTGTTTGTTCAGTAACATGGTTCTCCTTATCTCTACATCTCTTTATTGAACAGAAAATAGCCTTACATTTTCAGGTATTAAGTAGGTCACAACATTTCAGCCGCAAGGAGAGAGTAGCCATTTAAATTGGCTTTTTGTCTGCTCGTTTATTTGTGTTCATCACTTTTCAATATACATATAAATATACTTTTAACCCAGTGATTTAAGCATTAAACAGCGTATTTTCAGATGGGGGTCAGCGGCCAAATACATAATTCTGAGGGTCCTTGACATGAGATATTGAGCACCACTGATACAGAAACATAGGTATTTCAGAAAACTGTCAGGATTCAAAAGACATTTTCTTTTAATTCAGGTCCAAATGGGTTAAGTGGTCAGATGGGGTGGGCCGAAGAAATAGCCAATCTACAAGCTAAATTTTTGCTATATATTTGAATCGAAATACTGAATCCTTTTTTTTGCTATTAGAATCCTGAAAAGTAACCTTTTTTCAAATGCATAGTTACATTTATGTTAACTTTATGAACTAAATACAAATACATCAAATAAATACATTGTAATATAGTCATTAAGCTATACATATATAGACTGAAGTAATTAAACGGGTCATGTTTGCATGTTTGGAATTGTAACAGCTGAAAAAATAAAATCAGTAGGCCTACCGCTATTCTGATATTAACCCATTCTGGATGGGAACCAGGTGTTGAAAAATAGCAGATCTACAAGATCACTATACAAGCTTGTAGATCTGCTATTTTTGAAACATCGTGAAAATGTGGCGCAAATCATTGAATATATATCCTGTCACAGTGAAATCATATCTTCTTTCAGATGGGGGTCGGTGGCTAATTACATATACGGTCCTTGACATGCACCACTGACATAGAAACAGGTATTTCAGAAAACTGTCAGGATTTAGAAGACTTTTTATTTTATTTCGACAACAGGCCTAAATGGGTTAAGTGATGGTGGGCGGGGGGGGGGCGCCAGTTGCCCATGTAATGCTCTACAGCACAAACACCCACGGTCGTCATGGAAACTCAAACTGGCACGTCTTGCACGGTACATAGTTGACCTCGCTCTGACCCCTCAGATTCGCCATGATATGAGCTTGTAGATCTGCTATTTTTCAATAGCTAAAGCATAACATGATGCCGACACCAAAATGGGTGCCCGTTCAGAATGGGTTCATCTATGGTCAGGCCTCATATACACACATTTCAAACAGACATTCTGTGTTTTCCGTCCTGTGTTTCATGGCCGCCTCGATGCCTTTCCAATGGAAGTCACGCGTGGTTTGACCAAACACTTGTATTTAATTGCCCCCCCCTCCCCCCATCAAACACAAGTGTTCGTTTGATATGTGTGTATGAGGCCTCGGAAGACCGCACCCACACAACTGTGTACTGTGACCAGTGTTGATTTTGACAGCAAATTTAGATTTTAGTTTAGTTAGTTCGTTTTAGTCATATATATATTTATATATATTTTATCCATGCTAACTAAACCCCTTATTCCTATAAACTACTTTGTCATTTTTTTTTTATTGAATTTTTTCTCACAAGCTCACAAGGTGTCGATGTATTGATCGCCTGGTTGAACTATTCAAAACGTATTTTCAAAATAGTCAAGAGACAAAATAAGATTTTACGCTTTGGAAAATGGTCTGAAATATGGTAACATTTTCAGCATATAGGAAAAATAGCTAAAACATTTTTTTTAATATATATAAAATAAATGAAACGATTTTATTAACAAAACAGCGTTAGCTTGGTTAAATTGTTACATTGTGATAATATCAAACATATCAGATTTACATATACACAATGTACAGAAGCTCCCACTAAGAGACTTCACTTGGACAGGGCTTTTTTTCCTGCAGAAAAGTGTCTTTTATATATAAATGTGTGTGCATGTATGTATGTATATATATATATATATATATATATATAAAGCTGTGTGCTTAGTGTGAACAAGAGCAATTGTCCCATCATGTATGCACCTGTGTAGTCAGTACCCAACTTCACATGACTAATGAGCAGACACTCATGCACGCACAAGCACACGCACACACACAAATGCACAAACTGAGGCCTCGACATGACAGCGTAACACAATGATGAAACTGAAACACATGCAGAGGTTGACGTCACACACACACACACTATTATGCAGACCACACAATGCGCTGGCCGTGTGTAAAAACAGTTATTCACGGTCTTGCATTCTGCTGCTCTTTCCAGAGATGACTCTGACTGCTAACCTGAACTTATGCCCTTTGCATGTGTACCTGTGCGCGTGCGTGCGTGTGTGTGTGTGTGTGTGTGTGTGTGTGTGTGTGTGTGTGTGTGTGTGTGTGTGTGTGTGTGTGTGTGTGTGTGTGTGTGTGTGTGTGTGTGTGTGTGTGTGTGTGTGTGTGTGTGTGTGTGTGTGTGTGTGTGTGTGTGTGTGTGTGTGCGCATGTACTTTAAGTGTGTAAATGGAGGTGATCTCTTCTCAAATCTGAAATCATTTAGTGGTCTTTCTAATTGCTTAGCAGGCATGCAACATTTTTATAAACGACAATCTGTGACATCCCAAGTTCTTTACCAGGCTCTGCGTGCGTGCGTGTGTGGCCCAGGTTTGGTCATGTGATTTGGTGTATGATACCATCAAATGACCAACTTGCTGTATTATTTATACCAGCCCTTTTATTTTTGGACGAGAAGCGTCTCCCAAGAACTGTATACGTTTTGTACCCAACAATGAAGAAAATACATGAAACATCTCTAACTTTAAGTAATAGTTTTTGTGTATAATTTGGCATGTTATATTGTGTGCACTTTGGTATTTGGCTAAGGCCTTCATATAGAAAATGAGGCCTACCATATTTGTGCACAACACAATCAGTCCCGGGATTCCTTCAAAATAGGAGCTCTGGGGTGCCGGGAAAACATGGCCGCTTTTACTCTGAAACTCAGAATATTATTATCCCGCCCGATATCATTGAAGATGCGCTAGGACGTGTACA
>NC_139715.1:12945458-12965458 GCF_964188405.1 Protomyctophum parallelum | reverse complement strand
ACCATGGGTGCCCCATCCCTTAACCATGGCACTAGACCATGGGTGCCCCATCCCTTAACCATGGCACTAGACCATGGGTGCCCCATCCCTTAACCATGGCACTAGACCATGGGTGCCCCATCCCTTAACCATGGTACTAGACCATGGGTGCCCCATCCCTTAACCACGGCACTAGACCATGGGTGCCCCATCCCTTAACCATGGCACTAGACCATGGGTGCCCCATCCCTTAACCATGGCACTAGACCATGGGTGCCCCATCCCTTAACCATGGCACTAGACCATGGGTGCCCCATCCCTTAACCATGGCACTAGACCATGGGTGCCCCATCCCTTAACCATGGCACTAGACCATGGGTGCCCCATCCCTTAACCATGGCACTAGACCATGGGTGCCCCATCCCTTAACCATGGTACTAGACCATGGGTGCCCCATCCCTTAACCACGGTACTAGACCATGGGTGCCCCATCCCTTAACCACGGTACTAGACCATGGGTGCCCCATCCCTTAACCATGGCACTAGACCATGGGTGCCCCATCCCTTAACCATGGTACTAGACCATGGGTGCCCCATCCCTTAACCATGGTACTAGACCATGGGTGCCCCATCCCTTAACCATGGCACTAGACCATGGGTGCCCCATCCCTTAACCATGGTACTAGACCATGGGTGCCCCATCCCTTAACCATGGTACTAGACCATGGGTGCCCCATCCCTTAACCACGGTACTAGACCATGGGTGCCCCATCCCTTAACCATGGTACTAGACCATGGGTGCCCCATCCCTTAACCACGGCACTAGACCATGGGTGCCCCATCCCTTAACCATGGTACTAGACCATGGGTGCCCCATCCCTTAACCACGGCACTAGACCATGGGTGCCCCATCCATTAACCACGGCACTAGACCATGGGTGCCCCATCCATTAACCACGGCACTAGACCATGGGTGCCCCATCCCTTAACCATGGCACTAGACCATGGGTGCCCCATCCCTTAACCACGGCACTAGACCATGGGTGCCCCATCCCTTAACCATGGCACTAGACCATGGGTGCCCCATCCCTTAACCATGGCACTAGACCATGGGTGGGGGGGGGGGCATGGAGGGGGGGCATGGAGCACCAGGTTAGATCTGCTATTGTTGATCATTTAAAAAAAAAAACATCTTGAAAGTATATGAGAACTAGGCAGTTGTAGAGTCGGCCTCAGGTTTTAATGGGTTAAATGCATAGTTTGCTCAAGGCTCAGTCAGTGTACTTCTATACTGTATATGTGAACTGACCAGCAGATCTACAAGCTTATAGTTACAACATATTTGCGTTGTATACGTTTGCAGATCGGCTACTTCCTCTACTCACACTGACCCAAACGACTTGCCTCAAGAGGAAGACAGACACATCCATGCATGGTGAGCAGGCAGACCAATACACCTTGGCACCACTGGCACACACATGGCTACGTATAGAAAAGAGATGTGTGTGGACTCTAGACAAAACTCTTTCCCGTATTCTGTTCTCTACACTGTAGAGCAGTGATTCCCAACCTGTGTGCCGTTTCAGTGTGTGTTCCTGCTGGTGCGTTCACACGGGCAGTTGAAACGATGCAAAACGCGTTGTGAGTTGAGCCCACAGTGTGTTGCAAAAGCGGCTGTGGTGCAGCTTACAAATCGCCGAAGTGTGCCCTGGCAGAAAAAAGGTTGGCAAACACTGCTGTAGAGGGCAAAAAGGATGAAACACTGCTGTAGAGGGCAAAAAGGATGGCAGTGCAGCGCCCTGAGTGACTATGGTCAACTATAAGTATATAGGGTTTAAGTGGCTATGGACTAGGGGAAAACACTTGGAAACTAGAAGGTTTTCTGTTTGGGTGTGGCAGTCTCGCTGAAACCAAAGAAGTTTAGGGTTGCATGCAGCGACATTGCAGATTTGATTGTCAGATTTACAGCACATTGAATGGGATGTGTTGTCATGTTATCAAAATGCCACGTGTGGGCGGCTTCCCTCCCTTCTCCAAAACGTTTACAACACGAATAAAGCACGTCTCTGTGTTCGTATTCATAAAATGCCCTGCACGCAAACGGCAAGCTCTCTCTCTCTCTGTCTCTCTCTCTCTCTCTCTCTCTCTCTCTCTCTCGTTAAAAGCACCTGTATCCACAGCTCCAATTTGAACATCAAATGGAATCCTTCAGTAGTACTTTAGATCCAGCATTTGAGCATTTGTGTTAGTTTTGTGCATTAGCAGTGTTTTGTGCATTGGTGTGACATGTCCTTAAAGCTGTTTTGTTGCAAGGAGTTGCATTGGTGTGACATGTCCTTAAAGGGGCATTCCACTCAGAATGGGGGAACTTATTTATTATTTCCATATAACAGCTCTAAGGTATATTAATGACATAGTAAAATGTTGAAAATGAGTGGTATTCAAGAAAATACACAAATACCTCAAAATTGTACTTAAGTACAGCACTTAAGTAAATGCACTTAGTTACTTTACACCACTACCACACATACACGCACGCACACGCACACACAGAGAAGAACAGTGGATCTATGACGTTCCTAGCAGATTATGGAAACAAAGAACTATAAGAACAGAATGAGCAGGAACAAGCATGCATCTCATATCATATTGCACATGCAGTCAGTCAGTCAGCCCCTCCGATACAGTAGTGGACAGTCATCATGATGTCATTGTCATCGATATGCTCATGCAGATAAATGTTTTGTCACTGAGTCAGGCAGCTGATGTCATAAATCATAACACTATTTCTACTTTGTCTCTCCTCTTCCCATCGCGGAGGGCAACAGCTGTGGAGAATGATTCCTCTACTTATCACTGGCACGGCCGCAGGGCACCGATCTAAGGCTAAGCGCCTCATGTGCTGTTATGTATAGGTGTCACGGTCCGCCCCTCTGAACTTTGGTCATCATGTCAATATCATGGTAGTATAATGTCAGTATCATTGTATAGTATCATGTCTAGTAACTTCTCAGTATCATGTCTAGTAGTTTCATCTCAGTATCTAGCTCCATTAGATTGGAACCCCTATATCTACGCTGCTACGCTTTAGCCTCAGTTTAGTTGTTGCCTTGGTTTTGTGTTTCTTATTTTGTAGTATTGTGCCTAGTGTTCCTGTCTTCCTAGTTACTGTTAGTTACCTTGTCTATCCTGCCTTGTAATTTGTCAGTGTTTCCACCTGTGTCCTTTTAGTCCGCCCAACCTATCCTAATGTTGATTGTATTTTGGTTCCACCTGTGCCCTGTTATCCTGTGTGTATTTAAGTCCTGTGTTTGCATTTTGTTCTTGTTGATTCGTAGTTCCCTGTGGTGTGAGTTCCTGTATGGTTTCTGAGTTTTTGTCCTACCTTCTTTGCCCTGTTTATGGAAGAACCTCAGTTTGTTTAATAAATCCTTTAAAGTTATATTGCTCTGCCTACTGTCGCCTGCATTTGGGTCCTCATCCGTACTCACTCGTATAGGCCTACATTAGACACAACAGCTCCCGAAAGCACAGAACAATAGGATTTTCATTTGCAATATGCTTTCCTCAGCAACACAACATGGCTTTTCCTCTTTCTATCTGCCAAGCGTGTTATAACAGCGCTGCGTTGGTTTACAACTTAACAAATACTGTCACAAAGGGGTGAATTCCATGTGGTCTGTGAAGTGAATTTCCCAAACCGCAGCCTCGGTCGCAGACTAAGTATGTAGGGTTTCGGGTGGTTAAAGTGCAAATTCATGAGTCACCAGTCGGATTCTCCTCTCAACAGTCCGACAAGCTCCCCGTCTGTCTAAGGAGGAGTCCATTTAGGCCTGACATAAAAAATTAAAATCTCTTAAATTCTGACAGTTTTCTGAAATAGGCTACCTATGTTTCTATATCAGTGGTGCTCAATATTTCATGTCAAGGATCCCAAAAATTATATGTAATTGGCCACCGACCTCCATCTGAAAATATGTTGTTCCAGCGACGTCCCAGAAGCAAAGATTTGAGTGAAAAACGTTCGCTCTGAAAGAATATATATTCAAAGATTTGCGCCTCATTTTCATGATTTTTCAAAAATAGCAGATCTACAAGCTCGCTATCAGCTTGTAGATCTGCTATTTTTCAATAGCTAAGCATAACAATAATGCTTAAAACACCAGGGGTTCCCGCCCAAAATGGGCTTAACTCACTCAGTGCCACAGGACGCCTAATGACGCCTCCCCCTTATCGGTCTGTACTTGGTCCCCACCTTTTTGTTTTTGGTTCTCACGTATTCATTTCAAGGACCCGGTCCCAATCCATAACTTGGGTGTACAAACGGAACCAAGCGTTCATTTGGTTCCGTTTGGAATTATGATCACTGAATGGTCGTCTATCTTATTTGTGCTTTATATGACATGCCCAGATTATAGGGATGAAGGATGCTAGCGTTCATGTGGTTGAAACGTGCCTGCTCTCCCTCTCTCTCTCCCTCTCCCTCTCTCTCTCTCTCTCTCTCTCTCTCTCTCTCTCTCTTTCTCCATTGTGATTGATGCTTCTGCTGTTGTTGATGAGTCATGCATTGTTGTGGTCGTTTGGGCGATGAAATGCTATAAAACTGTGTGTAAACTTTAAGGACTTCATTAACGAAAACATTCTCTCTTGAAAGTCTTCAAATCTGACATTTTGTTCAATCTTCTTCTAACAACAATATCTTATGATTAGTTAGTTAGTTACAGTATATAGGCCTTGACCAATTTAGACTGGAAGACGATTCTACAAATGTCTTCTAAATCCTGAATCCTGAAGTTTTCGGAAAAACCCATGTTTCTATGTCAGTGGTTCTCAAACATGTTCATGTCAAGGACCATGTCATGGTTAAAATGGAGTTTTCTCGAGTGTCAGTTTTATCTTCACGTTCTTCACGTCCTTCAATATCCCCTTCTAACATACTGCTCCAGCTCATGGTGCTCGCGTCATTCATCTGCTTCTTTGTTTTTTTTTGTTTTCTTCTCCTTGAAATAGCCAATGTATTATAAAACAAAAACAGTTCTTGCGAGGAACCCCCATCAGGGACCCCTGGGGGCCCCACTTTGAGATACCGCTGAGCTAAACCTATATGTCCACAGCCCCCTCCTCACCCCTGCACTATAAAAGGGTGGGAGGAAAAGAAAGGCCATGCGACCCAACAGGATTTGACTTCGTGCAAGTGTTTGCACTGATCTGTCCTCATAGGATCACTGCAGGGCTCCTGGTGTGCACGGCTTTGATCGTCGGTGCGTTCCACACACGGATATCACACTGCATCTGGCGGTGCAGGGCCGTGCACACACAGTTATCACACTGCATCTGGTGGTGCAGGGCCGTGCACACACAGATATCACACTGCATCTGGCGGTGCAGGGCCGTGCACACACAGATATCACACTGCATCTGGCGGTGCAGGGCCGTGCACACACAGATATCACACTGCATCTGGCGGTGCAGGGCCGTGCACACACAGATATCACACTGCATCTGGCGGTGCAGGGCCGTGCACACACAGATATCACACTGCATCTGGCGGTGCAGGGCCGTGCACACACTGAGATCAAAGGGGGCTTCAGCCCATAGTCTCTTCGATAGTGTTCATTTAGTTTTTGTCACATTTTAGTCGCCTGGAATGTTTTAGTGTTAGTCTAGTTTTAGTCAACTAAATATCTTAGGATTTTAGTCGACTAAATCTACGATTGATTTAGTTGACTAAAATGTGTCTTGGAGGGCCTTGATGCCGTCGTAATAATTTTTTTTAGAGTTGCTGAAAATAGCAGATCAGCTGTTTTTTTCCGGAAGGCAGCATTCAGGAGAATAGTTTTTTTTCTCCTGAACTTGAACACAGCATTTTGCATTGAACTAATTTCTTTTGAAATCCAAGTCGTATACCGCATCTAGATAAAGAGTGCAGGGTTGCGCCCCAAAAATTGCCGATCTACAAGCTCTCAAAAATAGCTGATCTACAAGCTCACAATGCGTCGCACTGCGACGTGTTGTGAGCTATTTTGAGCCAAACGTGGCCTCTTATGAGATTTCAGCCCCTGCCTCTCTAACACTCTCTGCAGGTGCCTGTGGTGGTGCATGCGCTGAATGTGCACCAATGGTGGAAAAAGTATTCTTGCTCGTTTTACTTAAGTAAAAGTATCAATACTATACTGCTCTGTGTTGTAGAATATATATACTCTGCTATGAGTAAACGTCGGGCATTTCTAATTTACTCGTACAATTATTGTTTTCAAAATGTATAGTAAATGTACAGAAAGTAGAATGTGTCTACTCATTATATGCAGAATGTCCCATTTCAAGTTTTTCAAATGCAAAAAAAAAAAAGATTATAAAACATCTTTTGAAATCTACAAGCTCACGACGCATTGTGAGCTTGTAGATAGCGCTTATTTTCAAATGGCTGAAATTTATATATAGGGGCTGAAGTGGGAAGTGCATGTTTTCTAATGATAATCAAAATCTACAAAGTATATAGGCCTAACGTTTTCAAATTATTGTACTGCAGTAGAAAGTGAAATATTTGACTGAGATCTCAAAATTGTACTTAAAGGAGCATTCAGTCATTTGGGTGATTTGAAAAAAGCCCAGTCCGCCCCGGTAACAAGTTGTGCACATGCACGCACTGCGGCGGGGGGGAGACACGCACAGGCCAACAGCATGCACACCAAGGCCCGCCCGCCCCCGCTCCATCATGATTGGCGGAAGGCCCCTCTCTATCCTGATTGGATGAAGGCTGGGCCACCTAGCCAAAAACTAAACCTATGTTTTTTTTACCCCCTAGGGGTAAACTAGGGCCAGGGAGGAACTCCTTATATGGTCAGCACACTCTATAGTAGGGAGGATTATCACTACAAAACAAAAAGTAGAAGTGATGTTTGAATTAAGTGAAATCACTGAATACTAATAATAATCACTTTCCACCACTGAATGTGGACTATGCACAGGATGATAACTTCCCTTCAGACAGGCTTCACACACCTGCAGCAAGGCTGGTGCACTTAATAATAATGAACTACTAATCAGTCATCCTCAACCTTTTACATCTCATGGGCTCCAAATGCATTTAGAGGCCATGTGCATGGGCCCTATATGTGATTTTGCATGGGCCCTATGTCAATGAGCCTATGTCACTGGGCCTATGTGCATGGGCCCTATGTCAATGAGCCTATGTCACTGGGCCTATGTGCATGGGCCCTATGTCAATGAGCCTATGTCACTGGGCCCTATGTCAATGAGCCTATGTGCATGGGCCTGTGTGCATGGGTCCTATGTCAATGAGCCTATGTGCATGGGCCCTATGTCAATGAGCCTATGTGCATGGGCCTGTGTGCATGGGCCCTATGTCAATGAGCCTATGTGCATGGGCCTGTGTGCATGGGCCCTATGTCACTGGGCCTGTGTGCATGGGCCCTATGTGACTGGGCCTGTGTGCATGGGCCCTATGTCACTGGGCCTGTGTGCATGGGCCCTATGTGACTGGGCCTGTGTGCATGGGCCCTATGTCACTGGGCCTATGTGCATGGGCCCTATGTCACTGGGCCTGTGTGCATGGGCCCTATGTCACTGGGCCTGTGTGCATGGGCCCTATGTCACTGGGCCTATGTGCATGGGCCCTATGTGACATTACGACGGCATCAAGGCCTGACAAAACACATTTTAGCCGACTAAATCAACTGTAGATTTAGTCGACTAACACTAAGACATTCCAGGTGACGAAGATGTGACTAAAACTAAATGCAAACTATTCAAGAGACTATACGACTAAACTAAAATCTAAATGTGCTGCCAAATACAACACTGCTCTGAGAGTGTAAAAATGAGTTGGCTATATGCAACCATACTATATACATACCTTAACCCTCCTGCGTTTTGCAGGAGACTCCTTTTAATTTGGTCACTTCGCTGCTCCTGCGCCATGCATTTCTCCTGCTTTTCTCCTGCGCCATGCATTTCTCCTGCTTTTCTCCTGCGCCATGCATTTCCCCTGCTTTTCTCCTGCGCCATGCATTTCTCCTGCGCCATGCATTTCTCCTGCTTTTTTCCTGCGCCATGCATTTCTCCTGCGCCATGCATTTATCCTGCTTTTTTCCTGCGCCATGCATTTCTCCTGCTTTTCTCCTGCGTTCTGCCTTTTTGAGTGGTCAACCTGGTCTAACCTCTCTCATCAGTGAGAGAGAGAGGGAATGTTACTCGTTTAATCTCGCTTTCTATTTATTTTATTTGTCTGTATAAACTCCAGTCCCACTTACAGTGTACACAGACATACATCTAAATTGTAATTTAATGTATATATATATATAAAGAGATATAGTCACTTTTAACCCATTTAGACCTGAGGACGATTCTACAAATGCCTTCCTAATCTTGTTTTCTGAAAAACCCATGTTTCTATGCCAGCCGTTTTCATGTCAAGGACCCCCAGAAATATGTGTTATAATATGGCCGCCGACCCCCATCTGAAAATATGTTGTTCCAGGAACCCCCCAGAAGCAAAGAGTTAAGTTAAAAATGTTTGCTCGGAAAGAATATATATTCCAAATTTGCAACACATTTTCAAGATTTTTCAAAAATAGCAGACCTACAAGCTCGTAGTGCGGCACTCGGTGCCGCGCTATGAGCTTGTATGGTCTGCTATTTTTCAATAGCTAAAGTATTAAAACACCTGTCCAGAATGGGTTAAGTAATTTTTTTCTTATATTTGGTCCACCTCAAAGAAAACGAGTCAAGTTGGGACAAAAACCTTGGCCCTCTTGTCCCAAAAAGGCGTGAAGCCTGACCTCAATCTCCAAGGCCACACAAAAAAAAGCTCATTCAACTATCCTTCCACCACCTCAAAAATATCGTTAAAATCAAGCCCTTCTTATATATCCTATATCCACCCCTGACCAAAGCACGCATTCATTTATTCACGTCTTCATTACTACAACTCCCTGTACTCCTGTCTCTCCAACAAGTCCAAGTCAGAATGCTGCAGCCTGAGTTCTGACCGGTTCAAGAAAATATTACCACATCTCACCAATCCTGACGTTGGGGAGCGCCAAAGTCTGACGTCAGAGGGCGCAAATCCACAGGTTCATGTACTTTTTCTTTTGCATTGTAATAGATCGCCTCATATGAGAACGGTGTTTTAAAAATAAACATGTCATCCTGGGCCGTTTCACTGGATATGAAGAATCAACTGACTGAGAGAAAACGCTATTGTTACTGCTACTGAATTAGTTACATTTTCGCTAGTAGTATAACGATACAGAGACACCTCCCTGACAATAATGCCGAGACAGCTTGTTTATTTTTGGACCACAACGCTTAAATGAAACGATTTTAAGAGGACCCCATGTTATTCTCCATAGAGAAATATACTTCCGTGAACCAGGGGATGAGCGAGTGACGTCAGGACTTCGGCGCTCTATATACACTGGCTCTCAATCACCTTCAGAATTGACTTAATTATACTTTTAAGGCCATCTCTGGTCTGGCTCCATCTTAGACACTTCCGACTTACTAAATCTGTATGTCCCACAGTGTACAATGCGGTCCCACAGATAAAGGGCTCGTAGATATCTCATCATCCAAGTTGAAAAGGAAAAGCGACCACCGGACCTTTGCGTTGCAGAGTCCCTAGACTATCTGGAATGCCCTCCCTCATGGAGATCAGGCTCACAGAGTCCCTAGACTCTGGAATGCCCTCCCTCATGGAGATCAGGCTCACAGAGTCCCTATAGACTCTGGAATGCCCTCCCTCATGGAGATCAGGCTCACAGAGTCCCTAGACTATCTGGAATGCCCTCCCTCATGGAGATCAGGCTCACAGAGTCCCTAGACTATCTGGAATGCCCTCCCTCATGGAGATCAGGCTCACAGAGTCCCTAGACTATCTGGAATGCCCTCCCTCATGGAGATCAGGCTCGCAGAGTCCCTAGACTATCTGGAATGCCCTCCCTCATGGAGATCAGGCTCACAGAGTCCCTAGACTATCTGGAATGCCCTCCCTCATGGAGATCAGGCTCACAGAGTCCCTAGACTATCTGGAATGCCCTCCCTCATGGAGATCAGGCTCACAGAGTCCCTAGACTATCTGGAATGCCCTCCCTCATGGAGATCAGGCTCACAGAGTCCGTCCCCCCCGCACACATTATATCTTATACTGCGCTTCTCCATATTGCTTGTTTGTTCTATCCTCTGTATCATTACTATTTATTTATTTATTATTATTATAAGTATTATTATTATTGTTATTGTTGTTATTATGTATATAGGCCTATACTGTACGTTTAGCTTTAATGGATCCTATACAATCAAACTCCCCAAATCCACCAGAATACATGCAAATGACTACTTTACAAATTTTCAAAAAATATCCTATCTAACGGTCTGAGGTTGCCAGGTTTATGCCCATAACAACACAGGGTCAATTTGGATGCTGGCCCAAGTGTCCATATTTGACCTCTGGTGCTGATGGTCCCCAGACAGACCTACGGGTTGAGGGTCTGGGGACCCTCAACAGATAATCATTAATGTATATCTTGTAAATTGAATAAAATATACTTTATTCGCAGGCCCACGGTGAATAAGCCTATACTAGCTTCTATCAAGAGTTTTTTGCTATATATTTTGCCTTTGCAGGCCCGTTCGCATCTCAACGAGAGCTAATGGGAATCCCAAATGATATCCTTAAGAGTGTCCAAATGCAATGCAATGAACCCGTTCTGCTAATATGATATAACATCACTGTTCTTCATCTGATTGGAAAAGCAGCAATATCATTCTCGTTTTCGTAGCATGTGTTTAGCGCTCTCACTTATTATACCTGCTAAATCCCGACACCCCCACCCCCTCTCTTTCTCCTCCCTTTAAACGGGGGAAGATTTCCAGTGTGTATTCTCCTTTTATTGCTGTCATTTGCATATAAATTAAATCCATATTGTGCCTGCGAGGCAGACTATGCTAAGTATGCAAACGATCCCTGGCCTTTCTTTGTTTTACAGATAAAAAGAGAGAGAGAGAGACTCTGCTTCTCTAAATGACAAAGTGGAGAAGAGGAAGAGGAGAAAAAAGAGATTTCCTCTCGCTGTCTCATAATTGTATGAATTTTAAATACACTGTCATAGATCCTCTTCAGCATTCACAGCGGGGAATACAATTATTACAGACAGTGGAGGGGGGGTTTCTTTCTCAACGTTTTGCAAATGGAGGTTTGGGCATCTTCACACGTGTGGGCCAGATGGCCCCCAAACATATCCACTGCAGTTAACAATCTATATATTCGCCAGAAATTAGAATGATAGTGTGAGCATAATGTTCTGTTATTGAATCATTGTGAATGCCTGCATGGATTCAAATATCCAGTCATCTCTGATCAAACTGTCGGGCTGAAACCTCTTATCTCCATATATATTCACTTTGATTTATCACGGGTTTTTTTTTACCTTATTTATATATTTTTGCTATTTGCTATTTTTTTTGTTTTTGTTTTTTAATCCAGAAATTGCCGTTTTGGGCAATATGAGGTTTCCACCGACCGTCACTCAAAATTAGGACCTATTAAATTTGCATTCCTGCATCCGTCACTCATTGGAGGATGTGAAGGAATATAGGCTGCTACACCCTTAACGCAGTTTTTCTGTTTGCTTTGCAATATATATAGGCCTATATACTATATAGGCTAATGATAATACAAATTGCATTGAAAGCAAAAACGTGTTATTGGTTAATCGCTTTATAATCTACTATTTTCTCTCTTCTGATTATCTGCCTGATTATTATTATTTATTTCATGGCAGGGCCATAATGTGTATTCTTATTATTATGTAATATACTTCTACGAAGACTCCACAATTCATCAATCCTTTTCTTTTTTCCCCCTTTTTTCCCATTTATGAATTAATTTATGTCTATTGTGCATGTCCTACTTTTGTACATTTGTAGGTTACTTTTTCAATCGTCTGATTGAAAAGGCAATATTTCTGTCTTCGTGATTTTATTTACGCAAGGACACGCACGCACGCACACACACACACACACAACACACGCGCCCGCGCCCCCACGCATGCCTGCATGGCCTCTGTCTAATGCAGAACAGATATTCCTGTATTATATATTTTCGAATCAAAGTGCTATATATATATCCATGAGGTCATGTCGTTTCATCAGTGGGTTCAGTTCCCATCAGAAACATAATGCTTTAAATACAGCCTCGTTGTCGTTGTAGCATCCAGCACAATAGCCTCAAAAAGACAATGGTTTTAGATCAGCAAAGATAGGCCTATACTAAACCAAACTAAAATATAAATACAGCTATAGTGACGTGTATACGTCACTGCACTCACACAGTTGTTGAAATCAATTATTAATGCTTTGCAGTGCGCTTATTAAATATCTGCGCTATAGGCGTAATTGGACACGACAACACGTGAAATAATTAAAAAGCCTAAACGCGTCCTCTGTAGACCAACTACAGGCTTGTTAACTGTTAATTAAATCCACGTCTAGTTTCATATAAACGGAATGGAAGGAATGATATGAATGAACACGGCGACTTGAAGCTTAATTTATGCAAAAAAAAGAGAACAGATCTGCTTTTTGTTTTTTTGCAAGGGACACCGTCTTTCATCCATCTCTCCAAGTGATGCAACGCATGGTTAAAGAGCAGTCACTTTCATTCACAGTCACACGCACACACACACTGCGCGGTCTCTATAATAAAAATAACTTAATAGACAATTATGCTGTGACAATATTAGGCTATATGCTGTCACACCCCAAATAAACCGACATGTTGGTAATGTCATGTTATAATTGCTTTGTGGTCTAATAAAGGAAATAAATATTAGCCCTGCCCTGCAGCTCGTGATGTTCAATTGTGAGACGATATAACTTTGAGTTGAGGTTGAGTGAAATAGCAGCTGTATAGGAGAGAGAGAGAGAGAGCGAGAGAGAGAGAGAATACATAATCTGAATGGATACACCTGACCTCTGAAACAACAAACATGCGTGATAAATAGCCTATATGCCGGTGTACAATGTTTATCGTCTATAAGGTTCCGCAACATCCCGTTGTATTTCATGCGAACACACAAGCCTATTGGCTGGAGGTGCATTTGCCACGGAAAGTGTTAAGTGCTTTAATCTGCCGGTATAGTGAATATGGCTGCTGTAGACATCATTTTACAATTTGAAAATAATTCATGTTGTGTTTTTGCTAATTTAATAACCGGGGTTACAATAATATAGATATAAATGAGGGCACGCAAGTGTGTATATAGATCACGTATAGGAATAGGCTATAATGTCCCCAATATGCCATATAAATTATATATATATATATAATTATATATAAATTATATATATATTCATATATATACTGTATAGGCTAAACTCTCGGTCACATACCATCCCGATTCCGTTCTTTACTGCACTGTTCCCTGCGCACGCACGCACACGCACTGTGCGGGTCCCGTGTCACGGAGTTCACAGCCTAGGGGCCTATCAAACTTAAACCGAGGGTCACGTAAGGCCGAACGGACACCATATAGTGGACATAAATTAATCGTTTGGGGGCCAAAGGTGTCTCCTTCTTTAAAGCAAATGATAGAACTGTCGGCTAGTGAAACCCTGTATGTCCCCGCATGACTTTTCAGGAAATTGAAAAACTGTGATGGTTCTTAGTTAGTTAGTTATACAAGCTACTTTTCATTGAATGAATTATAGCCTACTTTTGTTCTCACATCTATACCCTAGGCTGCAGTATAAAAGTATGACGAAGTAGGCTATAGGCCTATATAGGTCATTAAATTACTACCACCAACATACAAATACAAATAAAATGAAATATGGTATATGCGAGTTTTCTGTCCGACAGCGACGATATGACACTGACTGCTGACTGGGTGTGTGCGAGAAACACCATCGCACATACACAACAGCCTTGAGTATATAGCCTCCTCTATACTTGGTTGCGTGCAGTAAATAGCAGATAGCTTGTGTAGATCTGCTATTTACTGCTCATAAATGAGGCTTATGTCGTTTGTTTCATGCATTGCTTGCAGGTTTCGTCGCTGAGGTGTTCACTATACTATATCATAGATATAGCCTGGCTGTATAACCCGCCTGAGTCGTTCGGGGGGCGAAAGGAAACGCTTGTAAAATGCCGAGAATAGATTAACGGGGACATTTTATCCATTCTGCTGAAACAAGCGGTGTCTGATTCGAGGGAGCTGAACAGGAGACATATAGATATAGGCTAAAATATAAATTCAATCGAGTCTTACCAACTGCGTGTCGCGTGTGTGTGTGTGTGTGTGTGTGTGTGTGTGTGTGTGTGTGTGTGTGTGTGTGTGTGTGTGTGTGTGTGTGTGTGTGTGTGTGTGTGTGTGTGTGTGTGTGTGTGTGTGTGTGTGTGTGTGTGTGTGTGTGCGTGTGTTGTATCATGCATGTCGCCCATATCGAATCACGCAGGTCACGTTATATTTCAAATTATTATTTATGACTTAGATATAATTTAGTAATGTGAATATTTCATAATATTACTTTATATTGTTTTTTCAAGTCAAGTTCACGATGGGGTGCATGAATTGTTGGATTGTATATACCTATTGCCTATACCTATATTTTTAAGGATGTGAATTTCAGTATTTTAGCTTATAGGCCAATGGCCATTGTGCGGTTAAATATAATCAATATAGGTTAGTATTGTACTATATGCTATTTGTGTTTATATGAAAAACCACATTAATTTAAAGGATAAATAAAGCGATCAGGAACATATGACAAAATCGCATATATATATATATATACACTTAATAAATGCAAATAAACCAATTGATTACAAGGCAAACTATAAGTTAAGGAAACTATAAGTTAAGCCTAAATTTCACTCCTCCGACCGTTAAAAAAAAAGAAGCAATAAATAAATGTGCCGCAAGGTACTTATGTTGGGTTTTTTTCCTTACTTTTTATTTATTTCAGACCACATTATCGCTGAACATATGTTAAAATCTTTGGTTTGTTTGAGTTGCTGTTCAGTGAAGCAGTCTGGGGGGGGGGGGGGGGGGGGACAGACGCCACAAAAAAACCCTAATCAGACACTTTACTAAAAACCATTGGGGGTCGACATTATTATAATATAAAGGGGAGGAAAACGATAAAATCTCCAGCAAGTATAGGGACCGCATCAAGAGCCATATATATAGCTATAATTATAATCCCTTACCTGAAATTAAAATATGTACAACTTGATAACTCATAACTGTGTGTGTGGGCTATATAAACTTTTTTCTTTTAATATTGTTCATTCATTCGTTTATATACGTCCATATTTAAATGTCCTTTTAAATAGCGTTCTTTTTTTTTCCTTCTCTCCGTTTTTCAGTCACACTCAGTTTTATCTTGCTTGTTTGTTTGTTAGAAGTCATTTTGTTCCTCTTCTTCACAGGCTCTCCAGTATTAGGAAGAGTCGCATGTCAGTAGCCCCCGGTATATTGTTTTTTTCCCCCTCCTTTTTGTTGGGTTGAGGGGGGGGGGGGCATTTCCAAGTCTTTAAGCCCCCGCGATTCATAGTCTTACCGATTCATACGGGAGAAAGAAAATAAACAAACCTAGACGCGTTGTGAGCTTATAGATCTGCTATATATTCAGCTATATTTCTGCCCCCCGGCCCCCAATCAGTCGCTATCTTCTCCCGGCCCGCCGCCGCCACACCCTCCGCCGCCCCCCGGCTCGCCGCCTCCTCCGTCCTGCACCGTGGTGGTCGAGTGGTTGTACAGTCCCTGCGCCATGAGCTGCAGCGCCAGGCCGTTCTTGTAGCCGGTGGCCTTCTTGATCTTGGCGCGCTTGTTCTGGAACCAGATCTTGATCTGCGACTCGTTGAGGCCCAGCTCCGTCGCCAGCGACTGCCGCCGCTGCTCTGTGATGTAGCGGTTGGCCGTGAACTCCGTCTTGAGCCGCTGCAGCTGCTCCGCCGTGAAGGCCGTGCGCGGCCGCTTGTCCTCGCCGCCGCCGCCGCTGCCCTTGTCGCTTTTCTTCTTTTTCAGTTTTCGCGTCCGCGGCCCTGGTGTGCAGACAACAGTTGTGTAAAAAAAAGGGGGGAGACGTAAATGTCAGCGGATGGTGCATGAATCGTGATGCGGGGCGGGCACACATGTACACACACACACACCTGCATTGGCTGGATATTTTCCTAATTCGTCTCTAAAGTCTAAAACACACTTTTTTAACCATAATATGGAACAGAATAACAGATCCTTCGTGAGGACTATAGGCCTGCTTACTTCTCAAATAATGGGGAGTCGGGACGTTTGGCCCTCACGTAACTAACACACACACACACACACACACACACACACACACACACACACACACACACACACGCACACACGCACGCACGCACGCACGCACACACACACACACACACACGGTTTTAAGTATAGCCCATGCTTCGCCCTATATAGGAAAATAGATCTACAAGCTCTCAATATGAGCTTGTATAGGGCCTATAAATAGCTCATTTTCGCGACGCGCGAAAAAACGAGACATAAGGCCTCATTCTCAGAGCCTATAATTCAACACTGAGTCCCCCGGATGTCCTGTCACTGTAGTTTAAAAATGACCTGCAAAAGACCTCCAAATAACAATAAGGTATACGTATAGGCTTATAGGTTATTGAATGACTTGCTAAGGTTTGTTGAAGCCAGAGGTAAAGGTCAACAAATATAGGCCAAACAAACGTGCAAATGTATCGTGTTAACTTTAATAAACTAAGGCCTCTGTATAAGTTCTGCTTCAATTTTACTACACTTCCGAAGTTCCGATCATTAAAAAACGACTATAGAGCAGTTGTTCTGTTATAAAATGCCCCCATACAAGATTTGGGTTGTTAAGATTGTTTTTAAAAATATTCCAAAAATGACAATAATAGTAGGTAATAATAATAATAATAATATTAATAATAATAATAATAATAATAATAATAATAGGCTATAATAATAGCAGATCTACAAGCTCACATGCATGGTCGCTTATGGCTTGCAAGTTTATGGGTTAAAGTGGTAAAACTAATCTAGACTTATAGGCTATACTGTATATACTATTCATTTCCACCTAAAAGGACCCCTTGGCGTCCCCGGACCCCACTTTGACAACCACTGAACTTAGATCCTTATATCTGCGTAACTTGATCATTATACGCATGTATATGCACCATCTATTGTTTACAAACATTGACCACGAAATGGAATAAATATTGCGCGAGTATTAGCCTATGAAGTAGGATGGCGTTTTTCTTTCTTTTTTCTTTTTTTAAAGAAAAAAGCTGTTTAGGTTAAAGAACATACAACAGCAGTGCATGCAACACCACACCATGCATGTCATTTGCCTACATTTTATGCACTCGCGAGTAGAATGCAACATTTATTTTAATAGAATACAAATACACACACATATAGGCCTAAAAATATAAGACGGTGCATCACAAATCAAAACGCAGCCATAAGATCGAGGTGTTGTGTTTTGCTTTTAATATTGCATATATTATAGCCTATCTTGGCATGCGTGCGTGGTTTAAAGCAGGCTACTATTATATTATATCATTATTAGACGTTTTGCCACGAATTCCACTTACAAAATACATAACAATTTACCTATATAGGCATTAGGCCTATATATACGCTATTGCACACTATGTTGTGACACATGCATGCATGAGCCCATCATAACCAAGTCATATTTCTATTGAATTTCAATGAATGACGAGCAAAATCTCAGAACGTCTCTGGGTCATTATTAAAAACTGACCCGTTGAACTCAATATGAGATGCAAGTGGGATTGTTTGTTTGTTTCAAGTCTCCCTGCAGCTGATAGCTCAATCCATCAGTCAATCAATCAAACGTTTATCGATCAATGGAGCTTTTCTGAAACTATAAGGGGAAATGCGGGTCAAGTTCACGGCTGTCAACTGAAACGCTTTTTTCAAATGGCCTTATAAGTCGTCCCAATACAGCGAGGAGGACAGACAATTAACATAAGATTAGAACACAATGTAAATGTTGACTTCAAACGACTGCTGCCATATTGTCAATGGTGTTGTATTGTACACACTATAGCCTAATATTCGAGGCTGAATTGTAATTTGAGATTATGTTAAGAAAAAAGGAGAAAAAATGCTATTTTAGCCTATAAGCGATGTTTTATAGACTTTCGTTTGATATCAATAATTAGATGCCTCGCAGTCTTTCAAACTAATTCAGTTATATCAAAGATATTATAGGCCTAATCAAATGGGGGCTTTTCAATTACATGTTATTTTGTTGTTTTATGAAAAGCCCTTATTAAAAATGAAAGTAGAAACTCTAACATTCACGAATGAAGACCATTACATAATTGTGTCTGCAAAATATCACAATATATAGTTCCTAGAATAAATGCTGCTTTAAGACCGTGTGTGTGTGTGTGTGTGTGTGTGTGTGTGTGTGTGTGTGTGTGTGTGTGTGTGTGTGTGTGTGTGTGTGTGTGTGTGTGTGTGTGTGTGTGTGTGTGTGTGTGTGTGTGTGTGTGTGTGTGTGTGTGTGTGTGTGTGTGTGTGTGTGTGAGAGAGAGAATAATTGGAGGCTAGTACAGGCTAAAGATTTTTTTATTTTTTTTATATATATATAACAAAGTGCATGGTTCCTTTGACGGGTTTCCAAACGGGCCCTTATACGGGTCTGTAACTGAGTGTATGCGTTAATTTAGTTCCATTTGGATAATAGGATATATGTATGGGGTGACGTCCTTAAAAAATGAAACAAGTTTGAGATCCACTGTTCTATAATCATAGGCTATATAAGTATATATACATGTTGTTTAGAGTTCAGGGAATCCCATAAATTAGTAGTTATGGAGCAGCAAACGCGTCTCATGCCGCAACATGTTAATGTGTGGTCCCGGACTCCTGGAGTGAACTATATAGTGTTATAGCGCCTCGCCAGATTAGTCTAGTTTGTGTTGTATGACAAATATAGCCAATAACTCGTGTGTATATCTCAAAGTGGATTCCAGCGACTAACAGGAACGAAATGGGTCCAATTGGTTCCATTGTATATACTGTCAAAGTTAAGGGGAGACATTAAAATTACAAAGTTTGAGAACCATTGGCCTATAACTATAAAGTCTCCAAGCTATCTATCGCCCTCAAGCCCACAACGCCTTGTGGTGAATTTGAACGGAAAATAAATAAAATAATTTTACGCACATCTTTATAAAGGATTGTAAACGAAACGTGTATGAAAATGTAGGATATAATGGAACTATGTGGAACTATAATGTCAGCGCCTTACCAGATGAGGGCCTGTCCGAGTAGCGCGTACAATAAACCCACGCGGGCCACAGCATATTCGGCTGGCTCTCCTTATTATTCGCCGGCGGCGGCGAGGACCCTCCGTTGCCGCCGCCGCTCATAACCATAATCGCCGACGGGCTGTCCGCGTATCTGCTAGTCCCATTAATGGTGCCCGACGACACAGTCTCTCCCTGCTGCTTCCCCGAGCTCTGCTGCTTGGAGGACGGCGACGAAGACGACGACGAAGACGAACTCGACGACGAGTTGGTGCTGTCGCTGCTGCAGTTGGAGTCCAGACAGAGGCTGCTCCCGTGCGACGGCCGCGACTGCAGGATCAGCGGGTTGACGTTCTCTCGCCCCGTCAGTCCCGCGTGTCCCTGGAGGCGCTCCGCGCGGCAGCCCTCCTTCCTGCAGCCGAAGTCCGGACGAAGGATGTTGTCGATGAAGAAGTTGGTGGTCCTGTTGTTGTTGTTGTTGTTGTTGTTGTTGTGGCTCTGCTGCTGGGCCGCGCCGCCGCGGTGCGGCAGGATCATCGGCGGGGAGGACGGGAGGTTCGGCGACAGGGACATGGTGGTGTTGCTATCCTCCTCGGCGCTGCTGCTGCTGGAGTCACGGCTGTTCTGGTGGTGGTGGTCCTTATTCTGTTCGACTTCTTCCATAACTGTCTGGAGGGGACGCGACGACACG